>NC_081561.1:62409893-62574129 GCF_022355385.1 Mustela nigripes
GTGGCTCAGTCAGTTAAGTGTCTGGCTCTTGATTTTGGCTCAGGTCATGATCTCAGGGTCTTGGGATGGAGCCCTGCATGCTTGACATTCACTTGACTCTCCCTCGTGACACTCCCTCCCTCTCTCATGCACACTCTCTCTCTCCTTCTCTAAATAAATAAGTGAATAAATAAAATCCTAAAAAAAATTGGGGCACCTGGTGTAATGCCAACTGAATATTACCCCCACCTTAAAAGACCACCAGAGACGTGAGTCAAAGCCAAGCAGCAAGGGTCGTTTATTGCAGGTTTGAACCTGGACCTCTGCGCCGCTCGGTTTCGGGTGGGGCTGAGCTGATTGATTAACAGTTTGAACGGGCATACTTGGCATCAGTGGATTGGGTCAGGGGACCCCGCGCGAAAGCAGACAAAGCGAAGCAGAACTGGCCAGTTAGCCCACACATGCGAAAAAAGCACTATCAGGATATTGAAGGCCTGGTTACTATCAAGTAAAGACAATTGGGAGTCTCCTGGTGGAATGTTACATTCCTGCTATCAAGCATCCTTGTTAATGAGATTTAGGTTTAGAAGAAATTTAACTTTATTTACTTTTCCTTCTACTTCCGCCTCCTTCGGTTTTTCATGGAGGGGAGGGTGACATTAGGGCTACTGATAAGGTAAATTCTTTGTTGTAAATCTCAAGGACATTTGCAAACCAAGGGAGACTCCTACCTTGCAGGACTGTGATCTCTGCAAGTTAACTATTTATCATTTTATGGCAGTCAGGGGTGCCAGAGGAATGCTACACCTATGGAGGGGAGCGGGTGGCGGGGGGGGGGGGGTGCAAGGCGCCAGCTTTTGCTTTGTCCTCAGCCAGCCTCCTGCTCCTTCACTGGGTGCCTCAGTGGGTTAAAGCCTCTGCCTTTGGCTCAGGTCATGATCCCGGGGTCCTGGGATCGAGCTCCCGCATCGGGCTCTCTGCTCAGCAGGCAGCCTGCTTCCCTCCCTCTCTCTCTGCCTGCCTGACTACTTGTAATCTCTGTCAAATAAATAAATAAAATCTTTTAAAAAAATCTTAAAGAAATTGAAAATGAAATAAGAATACTGTTCCTTAGTTGCACTAACCGCATTTCAGGTGGTCAGTAGTTAGCTGTGCCTACTGGATACCGAAATGAATAGCACAGGTCCAGATTATGGATCCACGTGGGCATAACTTTGGTGTGTACCTAACCATTCACTCATTCATCAAACATTTACTGAATACCTGTCCTCCCCAAAATGTTGCTTATAAAAATTCAATGAAGAAGAAAACTCTTGTTCTCTAGGAGCTCCTGGGATGGGGGGAGTCAGAGAAAAAGGGCATCTTTCCCCCGCCCTCCTCCCTGTGTGCACCTGACTCAAGAAAGAAGTGGGGGATAAAGCCTAGGTAGGGTTTGCGGCAGACTCCTTCTGTAGCGTGGTGGAGAGGCCATGGGTTCAGAGTCAGGTGTCCCTGGCTCACCCAGCACATCAGGTGGGTTCTCCATTGCTAGCAACAGGATCCACTCTGGCAGAGGACTGTGGACAGGGATTTAGTCTTGAAGGATAAACAATCATTTGGAAGGCTGAGAAATAGGATTGAGGTAAAGTTTCCAGGAACAGTACCCTAAACTGTGGTGTAGAATGAGCCCAAGGGGGAAACCAGGGTTGCCATGGCTGGTACACATGCTGAGCACTGTGTAGCAGGAACCCAGCATGAGGTCGCAGCCACTTCTGCCAGCATCACTGTCTCTTCTCATTGGAAAGAAGCCCTTACCACCACCTTGAAGGCTGAGGTTCTGTGGCCGTTCATGTCAGCACACATGGAAGCTCCTTGCGCTACCTCCTTCTTCACGCCACCCATTTCTGAATCAAATCTCAAGTGGGGACATCAGATGGTCAGAGTTTAGATAACTTCCTGAATCCTACCTGCAAAGGAATCTGAAAATTTGAATTCTGACTTTAATATTGGAGAGGTAGTGAAAGACAGAAAGACACCCCCCCCCCGTCGTTAACTAATTAACTGCTCTTTTGTTGTGTAAGAGTACCCCTCCTCCCCTTGCAATGAAAAGACCCTTCCCCCAGGGTTGAATTCAATGTAACTGCTCTTTTGCCTTTCTGTAACCGCTTGGCTTTTAGGTCACGCAGGCAAGGGGGCTGCATAGTCACGTAGACAGGATGTCTTTCTGCTGAGTAATAAGGTCAAACTTCCCCTCTTTGTTTCCCCTTCCCGCCTTTCTCTTCCCGCGAGGGGGTCTTCCAAAGCCAATCCGCTAACACCAAGTATGCCTTTTTTCAAATGTTCAAATTGTCAGCCAATCGGCCCCGTCCCATCCAGGACTTGTATGTACCTGTCTATAAAAATCCTGCACCACCCCAGCCAGGTGTGCTCAGCTAGCAGGAGCTGCTGACCACCCGCAGGCGCGCGCTGACCACCCGCAGGCGCCTGTGTAACAATAAAGAACCTCTTGCTGTTTGCATCCTGTGGCAGTGTTGAATTCTTGGGTAAGGGGATCCGCGGGTCTTTCAGTAGGACTCAGTGCAAGCAAATACACCCAGATATGGGAAAAAGCTACTCAAAAGTCTGGACAGCCATGAATACAACAGACGTCCACTATGGTGCGGTTAATGCTATGGTTCCAGGCAGCAAACTCTCTTCCCAAGAAAAGTCACGCTCTCAGCAGTTTCCTGTGTGCGTCCATTGACCTTCAGAACCTTCTCAATAAAGCATGACTTCACACATCCCTTAGGATGGCTTTCACGCCCAAATCTGATTCTGTGGTCTAGGATCAGGCCTTGACATGTTTCGTGAGTATGAAGCAAGAGATCACTGACAGTTCTCAACTGATTTATTCAGTCCCTTCTACAGCCCCACATGCCATCCTGTGCCGCAGGGGCTGAAAACTGAACCAACCATTTCCGAGACCCCCTTGGCAGATGGAGGTCCCGGTATGTTTGGGTTCTGCCACTCAGCTGAACTCATGTAGGACTTTGATTTGGCATTGAATGAATGTTAGGAGTTGAGCAGGACACAAGGCTATTGGTTGCTCTGAGGAGCTGAGGTGGCCCCGGACCCACCAGCTGGGGCAGCTGCTCCTGATCCAGTAGCTTCCTCAGTGGCCTGGTTCCGGGATGTTGTAGGGAGTCAGTACTTCAGGTCCTACTTACAGTCTGTTCCTTCGGCTCTTCCAATGACTATCTAGCCTCATAATATATCATTTTGTGCTTAAACTCACTAGACAGAGACTCTATCATGTACAACTAAGATCCCTATCTAATGTGCCAATGAGTCTTTCTCTGGAAAGGCTTTCCTTCATTCTGTGATCATACCCTTCCTCTTTGCTGGTGTCAAAGGATCTATTATCTCCCGAGAGAACAGTAATGGAGAGGACAGTTTTATTAAAATGTCCTTTGTTGATTTTAACCTTCTCAATTTAAAAAACAAAACAAAAAAAAATTTATTGGTCTTCAAAATCCAAAAGCCTTGAAATACTCTTTTATAAGAACTGTCATCCTTATTCACCCTTTTTAAAGCCTTACACAGGTATGTTTATTTATCTACTTAGCACAGATTTGACTAGTTATTATGTGCTTTGAATCATGGTGGTCCCTCATTTATTTTCTTATCTGTAAGTAATCTTCCTCATGTTGGCCTTATTCTAGCCTATGCTAAGTTTTTGTTGGTAGAGATGTTATGGCTCCTGGCCAACAAAAAGCTAACATCAATACTAGCCAGTTAGAGTCATAATGTCATAAAAACATGAGCCTGAGGACAGGAATATGCTTTAAATTAGCTATCAACCAGGTGGGAATAGATTTGTTTTCCTCACAAACTAGGAAAAATGCAATCATAAAATTGAGAATAGTATTTAGGATATGCTGAAGTGAGTAAAGATGGGATTGTAGAAAATTTCCTTAGTGGAGTAGAGATTAGGGATGGGGATAGGGAAGGTCCTGACACCTGATCCATGGAGGGACTGGCCATTCTGTCCCTGGGAATCTCACAAAACATAAGGAGAGTGTGTGACAGAGAAAGGGACCCACTGATAACCTTGGTTGTTTGGGAAATCTACTAGGAAAATCTTTGTATCTTGCTCGTGGCCTTTGTATACCTACCCATGGGGCTTCCCCCAAATTGACTTTTTGAGCTATGGCTGAAGAGACCATCTGTGGCTAGGTGGCAGAAGTGGACTATTTTCAGTCATAAGAACTGAGCTCTTGGAAAGCTTCAATTTCTGGAAGATCTCCTTCTTTATGTGTCTGTGCCTTTCTGCCTATGACCACCACCTTCTTTCTGGGCCAAACTGGTCAGGTATGATTCAGATATAGTCCCGCTTGAAAGCAGATAAGGTGACCCCCCCCCCCATTTCAGCCTTTGTTTCTTTCCCTTAATTAACTCTTTTTTTTTTTTTTTAAAGATTTTATTTATTTATTTGACAGAGAGAAATCACAAGTAGATGGAGAGGCAGGCAGAGAGAGAGAGAGAGGGAAGTAGGCTTCTGGCTGAGCAGAGAGCCCGATGTGGGACTCGATCTCAGGACCCCGAGATCATGACCCTCATGAGCCCGAAGGCAGCGGCTTAACCCACTGAGCCACCCAGGTGCCCCTCCCTTAATTAACTCTTTCAACTTGTTTGATTTCATCAAAGCAGAATGTGTTTCCATTCTCATAGGGTCTCGTATTGGAAGTCTGACAATATGGGACAAGTAAGGACTCTGGAAACCCATGGACTTGAACTTGAAAACCAGCTCCATCACATCCCATGAAGACCTGGACAAGTCACTTGATGTGTCTGAAACTTTATCTCCTTGTCTGGATAAGAGGGGCAATACTACTCTCCTTGAAAGACTGTTGTAGGGATTAATGAGATTATGAATGCAAAGCATTTAGCTCACTTCTTACATGTGGTCTGGTTTGATATTTGAGTCCTCCCTCTTTGTAATACCATGCAGTAACCCCTGGGGTGGATAATTAGTGATTTTGCTGCAGAGAATCCCATCCTTTTCTCCAACAGTACCCCAGTTTCCTTTTAGGAATCATCTTTCCCTACTGGGAATAGTCTCAGAGAGATATAATACCAAAGGAGGCAAACCCTTTCTTTCCTGCCCTTGGTGTAGCTGGGGGCTGGGACAAGATCTATGTCACTATCACTCCAGACATGGCATCCTGAGTCATTATACTGAGGATGTGCTGTGGACTGAATGTTTGTGTCCCCTTGAAATTCATGTGTTGAAATCTGAAGCTCCAATGTGATGGTATTAGGAGGTGGGGATTTGGGGTAATTAGTTAATGATGGTGGAGCCCTCTTATATAGGTTTAGTGCCCCTAAAAGACACACAGGAATTCTTGTTTCCACTCTTTCCACTATCCACCATGTGAGGATACCATAAGAAGATGGCCATCTGAAACCAAGTAATTAAGTCTCACCAGGCAACAAATTGCCAGCACCCTGGTCTTGGACTTTCAGCCTCCAGAACTGTAAGAGATAAACATTTGTTGTTTAAGGCCCCTAGCCTGTGGTATTCTTTTATATTATGTTATGCTATTCTGGTATCCTGTCAGCAGCCTGTACTAAGATAGGATGTGTGGGATGGTTAATGGCTCTTGAGAGCCATGAAGGTGTGGCTACCTGGCTCTTCCTTTTTCTGAATCAGGACTGGAATTCTCTTGCCCAGGTTATCAGTGGGCCTTTCCAGAAAATTCCCTTCTGGCTCACATTTTCCAGAATTGGTTTTTCTTGCTCAGAATCTAGAACTCTGATTAATATCCCTTAATCTTATACTTAAGCCATGAAATAGCATAGACAATGTATATGCTATCCATTTATTGTGTAACAAATTACCCCCAAACTTGGTGGCTTAAAAACAACGATCATTTATTATCTCTCACAGCTTCTTAGTGTCAGGAATTCAGGAACCGTTTTTGGTTCAGGGTCTCTTTTGAGCCTGCATCATCTGAAGGTTTGACTGGGGCTGGAGGATCCACTTCCACAGTGACCCATTCACATAACTGACAAGATGGGGCTGGTTATTGGCCAGAGGCCTCAGTTCCTTTCTGTGTGGGGTTTCTCACAGGCCTTGTTGAGAGTCCTCACACCATGATGGCTGTGCTGTTGATTCCTAGATGTTCTGATGAGGTGGTTGGGGATAAAAACAACTCTGAGTTCTTCCACTTGGAACTGTTCTCTGCCAGGTGAGTCAACAATATCTTTCCTCCAAAGTTGTTTCTGAGTACAGGAGGCTTATTTTAATCTTTCTACTCCTAATTGTTTTGTTCTCTAAAGTAGAATAATCTTAGCAAAACTTGGAGCAATGCTGTTTAATCCTTTTTCATGAGGCTCTGTAAATTTACAGAACACTTTGGCAATCATTTCTCAGTGGTTCCTCACAACAACACTGTGAGGCAAACAGAGCTGGTTGTATTGGCCCCATTTCCCAAATGAGGAGACTGAGGCCAATGGCCGACAAGTGTAAGTCAGCCACAGTGGTTAGACTATAGAGTCAGGAATCAGGCCTGGGTTTCAAGCCCGAGTGTCTCTTTTAATAGCTGTGTGGCCTTGAGTGAGTTGCTTGACATCTATCTGCCTCCATTTCTGCATCTGTAAAATGGGCTAACAAGAGTGTCACAGTAATAGCGCCAGTCTTCGGGATTGTCAGAGTTAAATGAGATAGTGTAGAGAAAACACTTAGCATAGTGCCTGGTACTTAAGAAGCACTCAGACGAGGACAGATTATGTATTTTAGTAATTTGTGCAATGGGTTGGTTTGTTCTCATTGATGAACACACTCATTGGTGCCTGGAAACAAGAAGGACCAACCATCCTTTCCTCTCCTCTCACTTGCCTCCCCGCGGCTCCCCCTTCTCTAGTGTTTGCTCTTCCCTCCCCTTCCTCCTCAGCTATCTTATACTATCCCAATATTTGAAGAATGCGGGGTTGTAAAAATTTATAGGGTTCCCATATACCTATATAGCATCCAATTTACTGCAGGCCTTCAGGAAATTGTGTTCAATAAGTACTTGTTAACTCAATCAAAAATCAAGTCATCCATGTGGATAAATGACTAACTGCCCAGCTGACTGAAGCAGCTCACACACACAGACACAGAGGAGCATTCCTGTGAGCTCCTCCAGGTTCACCTTTGGAAACCTGTTCATCCCAAGCCCAGCCCTTGGAGAGAGACACCTGTGGCCTTCCCAAAGAGCAGCTGTGGTGGCAGGGTGTGCAGGTCCTCTCCAACCAAAATAATCTTAGACCTGGCAGCACCTCTCAGCTTCATAGACCGTGACATATTCATTACCTTCCCAGATTCTCTTCTGCAGAGAACTGACGGCTGTGGTGGGGAGGGAGGGGTTCAGTGATCTTCCTAAGTGAAGGCCCTGGACTCACATCCAAGCCTCTGGACTGTGTTGCCACTTGAAAAGGTCTGCCCTGATCCCTACCTTGTTAAAGCTGTATCTCTGGGTTAAGTCCTGCATCTCCATTAGATCCCTGTTAATAAAACATGCGAAACACACATTTTATCTGAAAGGGATCCAGCTCTACCTTAATGGCTGAAATTAGTTTATCAGATCAGATAGCTATTACCTAGGGCGAGCATTTATCTAGATGAGCATCTTTGGGACTAAGTGTGAGGAAGGGTAGAGCAGGCTGAAGTTATCCACCAGAACATGATTCCCACTTTTTCACTGTGAAAGCATAGTACTGTACACCCACTTCTCAGTCTCCTTGCAGTTTGGTGAGGCCGTGTGATGAAGTTTCCAGCAACGGAATATGCTTGCAGTGATGTAGGCAACTGCCAGACCCAGGGCTCTGGGGCACTCAGCATGCCACCTGCGTGCTCCCTTTCTCCTTTTTACTGGCTGCAAACAGACACAGAAACAGCTTTCCCCATGGAATGAGGGCTATGTCTTAGGGGATGGAGAGAGCCTGGGTCACTGACTCTCTGCTTAAAGCAGAGCTGCCTCCTGACCAGAAAGTCTCCCTCAGATGTTATGTGAGCTAGAAATATACTTCTGACTACTTTAAGCCACTGGGTTATTGTCAGGTCTCTTTGTTATGGCAGCCAACTTATCTGTTAGAATTAAATGAATTTGCCCACAAGAATTGCTTGGCACTGGGCCTGGCACATAGTAAATGCTCAGTAAATGTTGGTTCTAGTAGGACTGTGTCTTAGAACTCTGCATTCTTCTCGGAATCTCTTAGTGGAGAGTTCAGGAATGATTTTCAGAAGCGCTTTGCTGGATATGGGCTGCTCTGCTCTGGTGCCCAGGTGACCAAACATGGCCTGGAGCAGGCATCTGCCCTCCTCCTTCATGAAATGTTGAGGGTCTTCAGGCCAGGGGAATCTGGGGGGACCTGGTTGGGTTTGCTGATATCAGGAGGCAGCTTCTTGGGTCCAAGCCCTGGTGACCTTCACACATGGTGGAAGACACCCTGGGAAGCAATGGTCTAGAGTGCCTCAGGACAAAGGGCATCTGTGGATGGGATGGGTGTGAACAGAGCCAGTGGGTTTGTGCAAGAAACCTTGTGCTGGGAGAAACCTCTCAGCAATTGCTTGGTAGGATTTGGGGTTGTGTAGAAACTCTGTAATAGAGTGAAAACTGGTGAAACATGGGTAACATCTGTAATTGTGAGCCCTCTATGGACAAGTAAGGCTGGAAAACTTGGGTTTCCTTAAAACAAAGTTACCCAACAATAGGAGTCTCCTCAATAAGGAGCAGCTATGGTATTTTATTCTTCTTAGTTTGGGGAATATGTCTACCCCTGTGCTATGATGTCCTTGTGTTATTCTTTACTGGCTAGGAACTATCTCAAATCTCCTCACACCCACCCTGGCCCTATATTTTCAGCCAAGTGTTTCTGTATGTGTGTGTGTGTATGTATGTATACATATGTTTGTGTGTGTATGTATTTTTGGCTTGTCACTATTAAAAAAGGATTTTATTTGTTTATTTATTTGAAGGAGATTGAGTGAGGGTGAGGGGCAAGGAGACTTCTTGCTGAGCATGGAGCCTGACAGGAGGCTTGATCCCATGACCCTGAGATCATGACCTGGGTAGAAGTCAAGAGCTGGATGCTTAGCCAACTGAACCACCCAGGCGCCCCAATTTTTCACTTTAAACAAACTGTAGACTTCTAAGAAGTGGCACAAAGTGTCCAGAGAGCTCCAGCAGATTCAGAACCCACTGCTGCCGTCATGACATCTCACTAACTGTAGTGTATCAACAAAATCAGAAAATTAACATTGGCCCAATACAATCAGCCAGACCACAGACCTTACTCAGATTTCAATGGTTTTTGCAAATACTCATCTTTTGGTACGTCTTTGTGCATAATTCAGCAATATTTTATCACAAGTACAGATTCCCAGCTCACCACCACCACATCTAAATATCTTTAGCTTCATAGCAGGCACGAGAATATTTAAAACCTACCATGCGGTGAGGAAGAACGTGAGTTTCATCATCTGACAGACCTGGTTGCAAATCCTGGCTTCTGAGCTGGGTAGCCCGGTGACCTTGGGCAGGAATGATGTCTTCATCTCTCTGAGCCTGTCGTTCCATCTGTAGAATGGGGATAACAAAAGTCGTAGCTGCTCTCAGTGTTGTCTTGCAGATGAGATGAGATCATTCCCAGCAGAGTATGTGTACTATCTTTTGTTATATTACCAGTATCCTGGTGTCCATGCCTTTTAGCTTTCCAACTCAGGGTTGTTGACTCGGCTTCCAGAATAATTATTAAGAAAGGGGGAAAAAAAAGTAGGGGAACCTCAGCACATGGAGGCTACAATTCTCAGCTCCCCTCCCTAGGACACTTGCCTGTGATAACTCTATGTCAGTATCCCTGCCTCCAGCCTCATTGATTCATGGTCCTGTGCCCCTCCTCATAGATGCTATGGAAGAGAAGCTCCGCAGAGGCCCCATGTGACTCTTTCTCAACTTCAATTATCTTTTCAAGGATCTCTCCTGTTTTGCATCTGTCTTACCACCTTTCCCCCCACTCTCCCCCTCCCCATGTCTTTCCTTTTTAATCACAGTCAATGGGAGCAACTCATGTTGCATGTATAATGAGACCATAATATACAGAAGTACGTACGTGCAAATCAGGATTTTATTTAAGAGGAACTTGGTTGGAGAGAGAGAACTATACTCCTGTTGACATCTATTTCTCTATGTCTGTCTGTCTCTCTTATTAGACCGTGAGCTCTTTGAAGGCAAAGATTTTTTAGGTGAGTTGTTAAGGCATCTTTTGGACACCCAGCCATGCTAACCTCTCAAAGAATAATCCCCCCCAAAAATGCTAACTCCTGTGAATTGAGCTTCTCCCAAGTACTTGTCCTAGTGCTTGAAGCCCTAATTCACCTAACATCCTACAAATTAAGTATTAGGATGAGCTCCATAGTGTGGACATACACACTGAAGCCCAGGACGATTAAATGAGCAGCATGAACATATTCTGTTTTCTCCCCAGAACCACATCCTCTAAATTTTCACATGGTGCCTGTCCATTCATGTCTGCTTGATAATGATATGGAGACTCTTTATATAGCGCCCTGGGACAGTGTAAAACAGGGCCATGCCTCTCTGTCTTGTTTATATGTCCCAGGATCCTTTCTGAGGATCCAGTGACCCACTGATGGGGACTGCCCACTGCAAACCATGGTACTGTGAACAGCACACATGCACAAAGGGACCTGCCACCCTCCACTCCTTGTGAAACAGACACTTTGTACTTTCACTTCTCTTTTGTTCCATGTGCTGTCAGTCTCTAACCCTACCGTGCAGTGCTGTCCTAGGCAAGTAGGAGGAAATAAAGTCATATTTATCTTACATTTATTCAAAGCTGTCTTTGTTGCAGCCACTTCCAAATAGGATATTTAAGACCCAGTCTCAGTGAATGTTCACACCTACTTACGATAAATATATTATTCTCACCATTATTTCACATATGGAAAAACTAAGGCTCTCAGAGAGTAAGTGACCTGCTTTACACAACTAGTTGATTTGGGTTTTGAATTCGGGTTTAACTCCAGATCCAGTGCTGTTAAGTGAAAATCTATATATTTTCAACATTTTAAAATTCAAAATATATAAAAGAGAAGTCAGTGACTGTCTTGTCTTTTGGCTCCTTGGTTCTCTTCCTCAGAGAAAATATTATAATTTCTTCACTTTTCTTCCTGAGTTATTCCAAGCATATTAACTAGATACGGGACTCTATGGCCTTTTCTCACTTTTCCCACTGTCTTCTGTGCTCCGCTTCCTTCACTTAACAATGGATTTTGAGATGTTTTCATAATCAGTTTATAGAAATGTCTTCATATTTTTCTACAGTTGCCTGTGGAACATTGTTCCACAGTAATGATGGACCATGATTTATTGGAAAAATAGTGGATATTTAGATTGTTTCCAATTTCTGTTGTAACAAATAATCCTGCAGTGAATAACCTTAGGCTTACATCATTTTCATCTCTGTAAAAAAAATAAATCATGAAGGCCAAGTTTTTGGGTCAAAGGGTATGTGTGTTTGGAAATTTGAGAATTGTGAGAGCACTTCACTCTCTGTAGTGGTTGTACCAACTTATGTTTCCCCAGTGCTCCTTCCTCTGCACTACAACAGATTAGAACAGGTGCCAAACTCAGGGAAAGCAGGGTGCGCTGCTGGAACACAGTCCTCTGGCTGCAGGCACACACTGTCTTCTTGTGCTCCACCCTTTCCTCACGTGGGGTCACTAGATGTTGCCACTGGAGGAAGGGGAGATGTTTTCCTCAAACAGAAGGCACTAGATTATCTGTTTATAAGTGATTCATACCCAGAGCATTGATGAACCCTAAGGGCCTTGGCAGACACCAGAGGAAGCTCACAGGTGGAACTGATGGTGGAGGCAGGCGGGCAGCAGCCTTCAGTTAAATATTAGTAATATTAAACGTTTGCTGTAGATTTTTCAGTGCTGCTGGGAACTGGGCTAAGCACCTTTCATGGATTACCTTGTCAAAACCTTCTGACAACAGTATGCAAGATGCGTACTGTCATTCTACTCATTTTAAGGATATAGAAATATAGCTAATGGGATTGAGTAAGTTTTGTAAGACCATGTAATTAGTAAATGGCACCGCTGGGATTCGAGCCCTTGTTTGATGTCACACTCAATCACTACACTAAACCACATTCTTCGGAACAGAGAATGAGCTTTCTGATTCCTTCCATCTCCGTGCTTGGCTTCCACCCTTTGCCCCTTTCCCTTTGCCCGCCACCCGGGGGCTGATTTTCCTCTGGAAAGACTCAGCTTGTCCCCCCTATTTCTCCCTCCACCAGCACATTTGATCCCTCCACTGTCCCAGCTTTTAATTCCCAGCTTCCCTCCCATTCAGTATTTATAGTAACAGCCACAACTGCATAGGTCTCCACAGGACCTTAACATGGTGGGATTTCAGGTGCTGGAGTGAGCCAGTGGGGAAGATCTTTCAGAGGGGCGAATGTGTGTGTATGTGTGTGTGTTTATGTGTGCATATAGGCATGTGCATGTGTGTTTCTGTGTGCATATGGGAGAGTGTGTGTGTTGTGCAAATGGGTGTGTATGTGTGTTTGCTTAAGTGTGTGTGCATTTGGCATGTGTGTGGGCATATGCGCATGTATGTGTATGTGCGTGTGCATGTGGGAGCATGTACATGTGTGTTTGTGTATGTGCATATGGGCATGTATTTGTATGTTTGTGTGTGCATATGGGAGTGTGTGTGTCTGTGCATATGGGCATGTGCATAAGTGTGTGTGTGTATGGGTATGTGTGTTTGTGTGTGCATATAGGACTGTGTGTATCTGTGTTTGCAAATGGACATATGCATAAGTGTGTGTGTCTATGGGCATGGGCATGTGTGTGTGTTCTGTCCTCTAAAATCATGCCATGTGAGCACCTGTCTCTGGGAGAAGGTTGGCTGAGAGGCTGCTGACAGGGTCAGGAGTGAGCTGAGGAAATGCCTGCTTCCTTTTTGGCGGCGCAGGCTAAGGGAAACAGTGCTAGCGACAGAGATGTGCGAAGGGCAGAGGGGAGGACCCAGGTCAGTCAGGTGGCGGAGAAGCAGAAGGCCCAGAAGGAGAGGGCAGAGCCGGGAGTGCTTTGTCTCTGGCTTCTGACATTACCGCGCGGGTCCTCTGGAAGCTTCAGTGATGAAGCTTCCCGTGATGGTTGAGGAAGGCCAGCCTTGGTGCTGACCGTGGGGAGTGAGGTCTGAGGGCTGGCCTTGAGGGGTGACCAAAGGTGGATAGAGCAGTGGGGAGCCCGGAGACAATGTCAGCAGGTGTGCGGCGCTCAGCCAGCTGCCTGGTTCTGTGCAAGAGCTCCGTTCCCGTCCTGATCGCTGTTTCTGTTGTTACTTTGTTACTGTCCATGACTTCAGTGCCGTCCTCCATCTCAGCCAGGTCCTTTTCCTGCTCTTCAGCTTTGACGTCTTCTTTCTTTGGGTAGTCAGGGACCCAGGAACGCCCACATGACCCTCCTGTTGTGGGAGGCCATCAGAAGCCTCACTGGACACGCATACTGACCTTGTCAGAGAGGAGGACTCGGGATGGTGGGCTCGCCCTCGCTGGAGCCTCTGGAGCCTCAAGCGAGAGCCCAAGTCAGGGGATCACTGGCCCTTGCCCCAACTATGAGCAGAAAGGCATTTCGACCGCTTTCCGTTGGGTGGATTTTGGCTGAGAACCAGTTATGTGTTGGGGAGATGCAGAGACAAAAGGAACCCAAACATGCCAGTGGGGCTTCTCACTGTGGCTGGGGTACTTCACCAAGGTCAGCGACCCTTGCACTGGGAGCTGCTACGCTCGCTCTCCCCCATCCTCCCTTCCCTCTCTTTCCTCTTGGATCTTGTCTGGTCTGGGCTCCTAGGGCACCTCTCCCTGGACGTCTCCATGCTATAGCCGGCCGCCCCTGCTAGTCCCTTCTGCTGCTGCTTCTTTGTCCCTTCTCTCCGAGTTCCTGGCCTTTAAAGATCTCCTTGACTATGAGGGCCCCTGAGTGCATGTTCCTGACCCTACTCTCTGGACTCCAGACTTGTCCCTCAGCTGCCCCTCTGGGCCTCCATTCCCATTTCTGTCCCCTTCTGACATTTTTGTTGCTATTATGCATTGTTTGTCTCTTTGTTTCCTGGGACCACAGTGTCAGCTTCCTGGAGGCAGAGACTTCGTTCTGTGGCCTGCTGCATCCCCAGCGCCTACAACACGGTCATTATTCAATAAATACTTATGGAACGAATCAAAGCATGCAAGAGGGTGAGCGAGAAGAAGGATGTATTGCTACCATGTACTGATACCTGCTAGGTGCTGGTCACTCAAAATGCAGCTTTTTTTTTTTTTTTTTTTAGAAACCCTTACAACCATTCTGTGACGTAGGCACCATCTCCCTCATTTTACAGGTAAAGCAACTGAAGCACAGAGAAGCCACACAGCTTGTCGGTCTGTACTCCATGTGCACACCTCTCCCTCATTTCTAGAATGGGGCATCTAGGAGGGTCAACAGGAGAAGAACTTGAGTTTGACCTTGGGTAATGATGAGCTTCAGTCATTCCTCCATAGTTCCTGGGAGTTCTGAGCCCACTCTCTCTCTGCAGGCCCCAAAGCTGGGATTGTCAGCTCCAGTGAGAGGCCCTTCTTCACTAGCTGCCGTGGCTGGGTGGTTTTCTGGTAGAATAAATAGCCTTTCTCCCCGGACACCTTGGGACCAGAAAGGGAGAAGAGCAACCTGGCTATAAGTAGGGTGTTCTACTGCTATGGACTGAATCGTGTCCCCTCAAAACCCAGATGTATCCCCAACGATACTGTATCTGGAGACTGGGTCTTTAGGAAGTAATCAGGGTTAGCTGAGGGCATGATAGGACTAATGTCCTTCTAAGAGACACCAGAGTGTTGCCCCCCTCCTCTTCCCACCCCCATGTGCCTGTGCAAAGGAAAAGCCATGTGAGTACACAATGAGGAGGATAGTTCTTATCAGAAACCCAGTAGGCCAGGTCCTTGATCTTGATCTTGAACTTCCCAGTCTCCAGAAGTGTGAGAAATACATTTCTGCTGTTTAAGTTTCCTGTGTATGGTATGTTGTTACTGCAGCCAGAGCTGACTAAGACATCAACTATCTCTGTTTGCCAGGACTGAGGGGTTCCCAGGATGTGGGAAGACTGGGACAACTTGGTCACCCTAGCTGTGCCCACCATGACCCAAGTGTGTGCAGTTGGGGGAGGTGTGTCCCAGAATTTTCTGCCTCTCCTTCTTCAACCCCCTCCCCACATACCTCCTTGACCAGGAGAAGTTCTCACACTTTGACTAGCTGAGGTCTGTGTAGAAGAGCTTGGGGCCTCTGAGATCACCCTGGGAGACACCCACGCTTCTTGCACAAAGGGAGTCTCTGTTCCTAGCAGAGAGATGTCTGGCAGAGCTTGAGGGGTTGGGAGAGGCGCTGGAAAGTGTCTGAGGTTGGAGAGATTGCTGTCTTAAATCCCTGGACCTTCACGTACTGATGGTGCAACCCTAGGCAAGTGATTCTGGGCCCTGCACAACTCCAGAGGGCGTCTGGTCCTCAGCAGAATTTGAGAGCCGTTCACCCAGAGCACAGTGCAAATGGTGGTGCCTTTTAGCTTGTGTGACAAGACTGAACTGAGCTCCTTTATCTCAGAATCCATTTCCTCAGCTTTGTCAAAGGAAGATAAGACCTACTTCATAGAATTGCAGAGAGAATTCAACAAGATAATGTGTTAGGATGTGCTTGATAAGTACTGAACTCTTGCTTCCCTCCCTTTCCTTAATACCACCCTATGGAGGGCAGTAAGCTACAACACAGTCGTTAAGACTGTGCGCTTTGGTCCCAGATTGCAAGGGTTCAAGCTATGCTGGGCAAGGTACTCAGCCTCTCTGGGCGTTGTAGTTGTGGCATAAAATTAGCATGACAGTAGTTACAATCTCAGGAGGCGGGGCTATTGGAGACCTCAGGGGCAAAACACTATAGCAGCCTCTGCTTCTAAAAAGGGCCCCTGAGTGAGTGAATGTGACTCTACTCTCTGGGAGTAGAGTGACTTTCTTCCCACCCTCCTCTCTTTTTTCCTTTGACCTCTGCCTCTGGATTTTTTTCAGGAATCCTTTCATGTACTTACTCACTGTCCCCCACCAAGGGTGATGGTAGGGGAAGCAGTGTGGGTGAGCCCTCCAAGCCAGGTCCTTGCTGGAGGCCCCACCGGCGTAGGGGGAGGACGACATAGCTTCTGGCCTCCGGGTTCTCAGATGCAGCCCTGCCAGACAGCAGGAGGGGGCCTCCCGGGGCAGAGGTGCTGGAGAGGGTTCTCTCTGAAGGGAGAAGCCTTTGCCTCGAGGGAGCTGGAAGGACCTAAAAGTGACTGGAGTTCCTAGGCTCCATAGAAACTTCAACAAGGGCTTTGACTTTCTTCCTCCACCTGAGCTTCTGAGGCCGGCAGAGACTCAGGTGCCCCTGCGGCCTTTGAGGGACTTACTTGCAGAGGCTGAGGGCAGATGGTAGGGGTGAAAGAGGCCATCATGAATTATATAGTTCAGCCGTTCTCAACCCTGGCTGCTCGGTAAATGCTTCCTCTAGAAGCTATAGATTTTGATTTGAAGTGTTTTAAGTGGGGCCTGAGCATTTCCTATGTCAACTTCCAGTTTAGAAAGAGGTCAAAAAGCTACAGACCAATTGAAAGGAGGGAGGGTACAGTGAACGCCTAGTACCTTTCACTTCACGCATATTAGGCATACACACCAATCTCTCTCTTTCCAAATGGGTGTGTGTGTGTGTGTGTGTGTGTGTGTATACATGTCTATATACACACACGTATGCATTTTATTTTTTAAAAAGATTTTATTTATTTATTTATTTAGAGAGCAGGAGGGAGGAGCAGAGGGAGAGGGAGAGAGTTTCAACAGACAGTGCTGAGTGTGGGCCTCTATCCCACAACCCTAGGATCATGACCTGAGTCAAGAGTCAGATCCTTAACAGATTGAGCCACTCAAGTGCCCCTATGCATATATGAATTAAAAAAAAAAATCTGGATCATTGGAGTGTAAGTTGTAGGTGTCATAATACTTCCCCTTAAATATTTCTGCACACTTGCGTAATACTTCTGCAAAGGTATTTATTTACCTACAGAACTACAATATCATCTTACACTTCAGAAATGTAGCAGTGAAATATTACATAATATACCATCCCTATTCAAATTTACTATATTGTCTCCAGAATGTCTTTTGTAGCTCCCTCCACCCCATTCAAAGATCATTTGTTGCAGGTCTCTTCATTGTCCTTGAATCTAGAATAGTTCTCTCCAGCTGTTTGTCTTTTCTTGACATTGACGTTTTTGAAGAATCTATGCCATTTCGGCTGTGGCACGTTCTATATTCCACCGTCCACATCTCTCTCTTTTCTCTGACTGAATTCGGGTTAAACACGTCGGTAAGAGCACGGCATGGGTGGGGTGTACTTCCCACTGTAACACACAGGGGCTCATTTCACGCCAGTCGGTCGTGCTGTTAATCACACCAAATTCATCATGGGTTTAAGTGGGGTCTGCCATATTTCTCCATTGTACCTTCTCAATTAGTAAGTAATCTGAGGGGGTCAGTTTTGGCTGTATGAATATCTTACCAACCTCTTACCCAGTCGTAAGAGAGTACTCTCCCGATCCTTCACCAAGCAGATTACAGCACTGTAATATGGGAGATGATAATTTTCTCATTCTACTTTTCCTTCTACTTCATGGATAGACTTTGTTTTATAGAGTTTTCCAGCCTTTGAATATCACATGAATTCAAAGATTTTTTTTAAAAAAAATTGAATATGTCATAATTCATTACAAATACTAAAGCTCAAACTGGGTGTTATAGGTGACTGATGAATCACTAAATTCTATCCCTGAGTCTAATAATACATTATATGTGAACTAACTTGAATTTAAATGAAATCTAAAAGAAATTAATAGAAAAGAACTTAGAGACCTCCAAATGTGAAAGCTCAAATTGTTTCAAATTTGGTCACTGGGAGCCCCTTCGGTTTGGCTCCTGGGTTCCTTTGTCATGTCTTCATTAGAGTTTCAGGACTTTCTGAATCTTTAGTATAAAGGTTCTAGGCTCATTTTGTACTTTCTCTGCTGAATCAGGCATGTACACAAGGAGTCCTGTCTCATTCCTTTTAAAGGAGGATGATCTTTAAAAAAAAAACAAGATCTGGGGACTCATTGTGCTCATTATTGTTGGGGTATTGTTATTTCTAGGCCTTTTCAGTGGACTGAGCCTGGAAATACTTAAAAAAACAAGTCCTGAATTCATTTGGTATTTCCAGTTCAAATCCAACACCACAGTCTTTCCTTCCTCCTTTTCCTCCCTTCCATATCGACGCTTCCTTTCTCACTCAGTAAGAACTTGCTTCTCAACAATGTACTTACCAATTTTCTCTAACCCACAATGCACACAAAGCCATTTTAGAATTACTGCACCAGAAATACTAACAACAAGCTTCCTAAGTCAGTTGTGAGCCTTCTTTGTAGTTCTTTTTTTCTCTCTAGGACAAATCCCAGGAAGGGTATGGAGTCAGGGTGCTATGTCCCAAATTACTTGAAGTATTTTTTTTTCTATATGATTTTCTGTAGACTTAGTTGTTGATTTAGTTTTATCTCTGAAACCTATATTTAAATGATTGAAAAATATACAAAAAAGTCTGTACATGGGAAAGTCTCATCCCTAACCTCCCATTTCCTTTCTATCACCTTCCGCAGACAACTGCTTTCATCAGATTCTCATTTACTCTTCCTGACGTTGTTGTTTTATTATTCTTTTAAATTTCTTTAAAAAAAAAAAGATCTTATTTATTTGAGGGAGAGAGAGAGAGCGCGTGTGCACATGAGCGGGGAGGGAGGGGCAGAGAGAAAGGGAGAGACAGGTTTCCTGCTTAGCAGGGAGCCTGATGTAGGACTCCATCCCAGATCCCAGGAAGGCAGACACTTAATGGACTGAGCCAACAGCACTTGCTGTTGTTGTTTTAAAATAGCATTGATCCAGCTGCAAAGGAAAAGGGGATTTTAGCTAAAGAAACTGGGAATCTTTCTTATGGTGTGGATCAAAAAAGGTCGTACAAAATGGCAAGAAAATTGGTAGTAGGAAATGAGGGAGGTGGCATACAAAGCAGAAGTCAGGGAAGCAGGGGGTTGGACTAGAGAGTCTCAAATATTCAGATGATCCTAAGACCACTGCCTGGGAGCTAACATTGCAGGAAGTGGGTGAGTGCTTCCTGAACATGGAGTCAGGAGAGCCTCCCCTCAACTTGATGAAAGTAGGTGATTTGATGAGCCCTGCCCTCAAGAATAAAGGGAAGGGGACTGGAAATATGAGCCAAGGATTATGACTGAGAATATTTCAGTCAAGCTGTTAAGAAGAGAGATGACAAGATGAACTCAGAGTCCTGGGATCATGCCCCACATCGGGCTCTCTGCTCCGCGGGGAGCTTGCTTCCTCCTCTCTCTCTGCCTGCCTCTCTGCCTACTTATGATCTTTGTCTGTCAAATAAATAAATAAATAAAATCTTTAATAAAAAAAAAAAGGAGAGAGATGACAAGAGATAAAGGAGGGACAGCTATCAATAAGAGAAGCAGCAGCAGGCTGGGTCCCAGAAGAGTTGGCCTGGGATTCAGAAGCTGCTGTGGAGGTCAGGTTTGTGTAGAAGGGCCTCCAGAGTTCCCTAAATGACACGGGGCAAGGGCTGAATGTGGCAGTGTGTCCCTGACTGTAAGAACCAAGGTGGGAAGTCTAATGCATTGAATGAGCTATGGTTCTGAACATTAAGAGGAATCCTATTTATCTCTGTTGAGCATGCAAGGAAAAAGGGCAAGCATAGCTTAGATAAAATGATCTAATGTTCCAGGCTAAAGTCAAAGTAGGGGCAGTGCTTGTCTAATTACTATTTTACCTCCTTCTTCTCAGGTGAAGAAAGTGGTCTTCCACTTGGAAAAGGTATGGTAAACATTGCAAAGAGGGGATTGAAGTCAAGGACAGGTGAGGAGGCAGGAAAGCCAGCCCAAGCAGCTGTAATGAACTTAGAGTCCTGAGCCTGATGAATTATATCCTGCAGCCCTGGAGGGACTTGACATGTGATTTTGGAACTGCTGCCATTAATCTTTGATAAATTATAGAGGAGGGCTTTTGAGCTCAGAGACAAGAGATGGGCACATGGGCTCTTGACTTTCAAAAAAGGGAAAAGACTGCGTTCTGGAAGTTTTAGTGCAGTGTGCTGGGATTTTCTTATCAACCTGGTGAATGGGAAGGTGTGTGTACCTTCAGGAAAGTTGGTTTTGAGTCCCAGTTCTGGTCCTAGACTAGGGTATGTTAGCTGCCCACTTGCAGGACCAGGGTGGTCTGGATTGTGTCAAATCAGGGTTGCTCCTGACAACCCAAGCCTTCCATTTGGGGGATATTATGTCAAAGTCCTGACATGGAGGTGGTGGTATCTCATTTGCAGCAGACTTGAATTCCTGGCATCCAGTGCAAATCTACTTCTTTTTAGGGAGGATGCGTTAAGAGTGACAGGTTGAGAATTTTTTAAAAAGATTTTATTTATTTATTTGAGACAGAGAGAGCAAGAGAGAGCATGAGATGGAGGGGAGGCAGAGGGAGAAACAGATCCCCCTGCTGAGCAGGGAGCCCATTGCAGGGCTCCATCCCAGGACCTTGGGATCATGACCTGAGCCAAAGGCAGATGCTTAACTGACTGAGCCACTTAGGAGTCTGGAGGAATGTTGTGGGCAGAGGCTTCTTGGCATGCTGGTGGACAACTGTTGGACATGTGATGGACTAATCACTCGTTCAACCATATCCAAGGGAAAGGTGACCAATATGTTAATACTGGCTGGAAGGAGGACCCTAGTGGCATACCATAGGGATCACCATTAGCCCTGTCCATTCAACATCGTTATCAATGACTTGAATCAGGACGCTACAGATAGCACAAAGCCAAGAGAATTGGAAGAAGCGTCAGGTCCCAGAATCAGCTTTCATGATGATCTTGATATTCTGGAGAACTAGGATTGAAAATAAAACTTAATGGAATATGGATCAGTTCTATACCTAGTTAAGACCAAAAAAAAAAAAAAAAAAAAAAAGGCAACTGCATAAGGATGGACTTGAAAATGGGAGGTAGAGAAAAAACTTTGGAGGGAGGAGGAAGTATTCCTCTCTACGTATTCATACCCCACTTATTCCAAAAAGGATCTTAGGGAACTTGTAAAACTATACAAAATGAGAAAGAGCTGAAGCACAGTTGAGCAAATTGCAGTAGCAATTAACAGTAGCAAAATACCAAAAGCACAGTTAAGACCAATCCCTAGACATGTGTATCACCCAACCTGGTCGGTGACAAGCTGTGACAAGTTGTGAGCAGAGTTCCTCTGCGGCTGAAGCAAAGAGGGAACCTTGATTTGTTTGAGATTTTCTTGTATACATAACAGACAAACAAACCATTTATCCACTAGAGCACTGCTTTTCTAGGTGGTGAGACCTGAGAGAAAATTGTCTTCTGGGTCCTTATAAATAGAGCACTCGGTGAGGCTGAAGCTGGAGTCCTCAAAAGGCAGAATATCAAAGCAAATCCAGTGAAAGCAATTCTCCTTGGAGCCAGAAACATGTCTAAGCCCCAGATCTAGAACACTTTCTACCTCTCTAACTCAGTGTCACTAGACTTGCCCTCATTTCTGCTGTCTGGGGGAGACCACCTCACCTCATCTCTTTTCATTTCTCCCTCTCCTGCATAAATACTAAGTAGTAATATTTTACTGGGTAGAGTTGAACTTTTTAGGATCACAAACTTTGAGATACCTAAGGTTTTTTGCTGCCCCGCCCACCCCAGATTTTCACCCTCTGGGGACCCTATTGTTCCTGAGAATGCATACTTTACTAGGATGGAGGACCATTTCTCCTTCATGATCTTCCTTAACACTCAACAGTTGTTCTCAAGGTGCATGTTCTCTAGAGAGTGTCTTTATTTGGCCAATTTCCCCTTCTGGTGTAGGGTTTTTGTTTTGTTTTGTTTTTGGTCTTTCTTTTTTTTTTTTTTTTTTAAACTGGTTTGACTCAGTGCTGCACAACTAGGAAGTGGCTTCACTTTGTCCATTTTTCGTTTTCCAGCTCTCTGTTGCATCTCTCCTTCTCACCCTTTGACGCTGTCTCAGGTAGAGCCTCTATAGTTTCTGGGCACCATTGGCTATAACCAGCCTTATTCTGGCTGGTTAGCCTTGAAAGGTCCAGCCCAGGCTATATCAAGACTTCAATCTCACAGCCAAGCCCAGGCTTCTCTCCACCATCCAACAGCCGAGGCCCGAGCTAGGGACCTGCCTTGGGAAGGGGACATTGCTGCTTTTTACCACCTTCTCTCCCATCTTGCCTGTCCTTCTGGGCCTGCCTTTTGGGTGGAGGTCTTATCATTCCTCTGGAAGAGGGGGACATTCTGCAGAGGTCTTACCACCCTGTTGTCACACCCAATGATGAGAGGGAAGACACCCCCATGTCCTCTCTGTTCCTTTGCCACTGCTGGCCTCTCCAGCCAGCTTCCCACATTCCTTGATAGTTCTTGGGCAAGAAACAGGTGTTAACCTCCCTATTTTAGAACCTGGGGGGAAAGATGAGGATGTTCCCCAAGCTTCTGTCCAGTGGGAAACCATGCCAACCTAGTGGCTCAGGCAGCATTCAGCTGGATGTAGGACTCACTCTCCCCTCTTGAAGGCCTGCCATCCTCCAAGTGCTTCTCCTAGATGCTGTGGTTTGCTTGAGGGCTGGAAGAAGCATCTCTCTCCCTCCTTTCATGGGGGAAGGGAGGACTGGGGACATATCTGAGACTTAATCTCTAGGCTGACAACCCTCTGCTTTTAGAAATGTCCCTATCTCAGTGGACTCTCTCTGAAGTTCTTGTGTTCTCTCATGGTGCTGGAGGTGGGGTGGCAGGCCTGAATCATACACCTTTGAATACCTCCTGCAGGTATGTTCTGATCACTTTCTCTTCAGAGTGTGGGAGCACTTTGGCCTACTGTCCTCGACTTTGGGGGCATTAGCAGAAATTTGGAAGTTGGGAAAGGCCCATTCAATATCCCATTCAATGTTCAAGCTTCCTCACTGGCTGGGGCCCCTTCCTGGAACCTGCTTGCCAGGACTTGAGGAACCTCTGGCTCAGGGCAATTCATTCCAGTGATCACAAGAACCAGACAAAGAGCTGTGGCCATGGGCCCTACTGGCTTCGTGGTTGTTCCAGAAACTGCCTTTCCACAATCGCACAGAAAGTATCTCTCCTCACTTCCTCTCCGCTGTTATTAAGGTTAACTTAAGAGCAGCTCCCCCATTTTGGTGTGCTTGCAGAATTTTTAAGAACAAAGTAGTGAAGAGTTCAGAGGCTTCCTTTTCCTGCACCCCCCTGAGGTTGACCTAGAAGCTCAGTCCACCTCGTGGGGATGGGAGGAAGCAGAAGGAGATAGGAGGAAGCAGAATCTGGGCCACATGAACGAAAAGGGAGGGGGAGGAGGTGAGGGAATGGGTGGTGTGGTGTGAATTGAGGGTGGGGTCTTGGGGGAAGGAGAGAAGGAGAGACACAGTGCAGGCTCGTTTTTAGGCTCTCTAGTTTTTGAACCACACCAAACAGCAGGGCTTCAGAACCTCCAGCCCCGATTTCCTAGGAAAGGGAATCCACAGGGCAACAAGTCTGAATTCGGAGTGGGCCATCTGGAGCACAGTGACTTTTCTCTGCTGGTGACACTATGGCCAGATAGCAAGAAAGTCTGGGTACGGGTGACTCCAGTCACGTGAGAGGCACACATGTCAGATAGGTTTTTTTCTGTGGCATCCACAGAGCTCTGTGGATGTGTGTCCACTGAGGTCCCCTTGCAGCCCTGCTTCATGTTTCCTCCTCTCGGGGCCCACAGCTGTGGGATAAGGCACTCACTCTCTAAAACATTCATGGTCATATGAGAGCAGGGGAAAGCAAGCCCAGAAAACCACATACTAGCTCTTAAAACTTATACCTAAAAGCGTCATGAGTGACTTCTGCTCACATTTCTTGGGCCAAGGGATGGTGGTGAGTTTTTCTTTCACAGGGAGGGAGGCTGGGTATTGGGGACAATACTACGGCACAGAAGTTGCAGTGCTATTTGAAGTCAACAAACAAGGTCGTCAGAAAAGATTTGAAGGTAGCTGCTGTGTGGGATATTGTATTTTTTCCCTATAGATTATTTCATCTTGTTCGATTCATCATATTCTGAAATTCTTTTGCTGTCCGACAAATATTGATCAGGGAAGCTGTTCAGGCACAGAGCTGTAACCACATCACTCCATAACTCCCTGGCACACTCCTTCTGGCTGGCTGAATTTTCTCCCAGTTTCTGTCTCCCTGATACCTTGCATGCCACAGCCCCCTTGTTTTTCTTTTCTCTTCTCTCTCTCTCTCTCTCTCTCTTTTTAAACCCACTTCAGTTTTTTATCTGAGTTCTAAAACCCAAATGTTTGATCACCTCTGTGGTCACCCAAGATTTTCCAAACTCTTGTCTCCAGAGACTGGTAATTTCCACTTAGATCCTCCTATTATTTGTCTAGCAGAGCAGTGGGATTGTAGGTCTTTCTGTCTGAAGACCTGAATTTCCAGTGTAAATGTGGTTCACTGAGGGATTAGCATACCTTTTTCTTTTTATCATTAAAAAGAATTTGAATATTTTATTAAATCATCTGTCCAGAAAAGGTATGACTGAACAATCATAGTTATAAAAGCATCTTAACATAACAAATGCCTGGGACCTGTTTGGTACTTTTCTTCACTGTTCCTTCCTTTTACAAACCCAGGGGCTGCTCATCCTTGTTTATGGTGAGATTGGAACTTGATGGGTCTGTCCTGCTCCTTTGGGGGTCGGTGCCCTACGTGTGTCCGGGGCCCCTCACCTCAGCGATGAGAACCCTTTCCTGGAAGGAGCCTTTTGTTTGCCTGCAGGGATGTTTCTGGGCCACAGCCCCAGACAGCCTATTCACTCTCCTGGAGGGGAGAACTCATGAAAGAGGCAGCCTCATTTCATGTTTTTTTTTGCCTCCTTATCAACTGGGGCAGTGTGTTTTTCCCTCTGACTCATGGATTCAGAATCTCAGGACTGGAAAGAGGCTTCCCTGCTGTTTTCTTCAAGTGACAAAAACACAAAGATAGAGTGTAGCTACCTATAGTGCCTTGTTACATTTCAGTGAGAAGAATATTTATAATTGTCTTTTCCAATAAGCCATTTTTCCAGCCAGTTTATTTACCTTATTTTGATTTTGAGGAGGCTCATTTCCTACCTTGCTTTGTTTTGTTTCTTTACTGGCCTTAGCTGGGTCTTTTGTGAGCTGGTAATTTGTTCTCTGGTCTCTTAGCAACCAGGAACTTTTCCAGCTCCCACTGAATCAGACCTTGGAGTTGGAAAGTTTATAACAGAACCTGCTGAAGGACAGCACCTCTCCCAGAGCCAACAGTTTTAAACCAATGTTTGAACAAGAAAATCAACCAGGGTTTCAGGATATGTACATTCATAAAGGCAACAACTAACAAAACACACATCTGACTCTCCAGGATGGTTCGATTGTCTACTAGTCCCAGTCCTGGCTGGCTGAGTTTTGCTCTTTCTCTGTCCCCCCAAGCAGCACACAGCACTTCCCCTTCCTTGCTCCTGGGCTGATGTGAAGCAGATGGGGTCTGCCTGGCAAGAAAACAAGTGAGCCCTGTTTGGAGGAGCATAAGGAGGAGGTCCTGGGTCTGCTCTCCTTATCCAGGATGGGGCAAGCAACTCACATGGTCTTTGCCAGTTTCATCCCACATGCACACACATGCATATTTCATTCCACATATATTCCACACCACTCTGTGCTAGATATGGCCCTAGGGAAATGCATAGAACATAGCCCTGCCCCTATAGAGCTCACAGTCTAGTAAAGACAAGACATCAATAAGTCAGCCAGTACAATAAGCCCAACATCCATGATATACACAAAGGAGTGGGGTGGGGGAGAGGGAATTCAGCCTGAATAGTGCAGTGGGAGCCTGTGTGAATGATTGCACCAGAGGTAGAATTCGGGCTCAGGGAGGGGAGTTGGGGTGGAGGCAGGGGTACCTCTCTCCACCTTTAACCTGTGTGCTGAATCACAAACTTCCAGCAGAGAGCCCAAAGCTCAGTTATTAGCTAGTGTGAGAGTTCACTAATTCCCGGGACTATCTATGGCTTTGTAAAAACTCACCCCACAACTCAGTGATGTAAAACAGCCCCTGTTTTATTATTCTTTTGGATTCTTTGGATCAGGAATTAGAAAAGGACACGAGGGATGGCTCTTCTTTCTTCTGTGGTGTCTGGGGCTTCAGGGGAGGACTCGAGTAGCTGGGGGTACTTTCAGCTGTGGTGGTTTGGAGGCCACTTCCAATATGGTTTCTTCACTCATGTCTGGCAGCTGGGCTGGGCTGGCTGATACACGGGCTTGGTGGAGACAGTGTCCATATTGTCTCCATGTGGCGTCTCCAGCAGGGAGGTCTCAGGATCATGGAATTTCCTACATGTAGGCTCAGGGCTCAGAGAGCAAGGACGTGTTTGCTGAAGGGGAGGCTGGAGCTGCATGGCCTTATGACTTTTGCCTTGGCAGTCATATAGCATGACTTGCATGTACTCTATTGGTGGAAGCCAAGGCCAACTGATGAAGGCAACATGGGCCCACCTCTCATTGGAAGGAGGTCAAGATATTTGCAGTTAGGCTTCAGACACCATATAAGGAGCAGAAGGTAGTGAGTTCTGGTCTGACTCTGCCCCTCCTTTGCCCTGTGACCTTGGGTTAGCTGTTTTACCTCTCTGGACTCCAGCCTCTTCATCTATACAATGAGGGGTTCACCTGGTTAATCTAAAGTTATGAGGAGAATTAGCATAGTAAGTATATTCCTTATTACCCATTGATTAGGTGTGAGCCAGATTTTGACGAAGGGAATGGACCTCCAATTGAATCATGCGACTCACTGGATAAATGTGATTTTTAGAATTTCCCACTGGAAGGGATTTGAGGAACCCTTGTTCTACAGATGAGAAAACTGAGGTCTAGAGGATCTAAAGGTTCAGAAGTAAGTTAACGACAAACATTAACTAGAGAATGGAACGGGTCCCTGAACAATCATCCTGTGTGTTTTCCACTCACCTTATTACATTTGGAATTACATATGGGATTTCATTCAAACATCCACCTTCAGGAAGATGTTTTTTACATAAACTTAAGGCTATCTGTAAATAGCCATCTGAAAATTTTCCGCTGGGTCCGACCCGAGAAGTTGTTAATTGGGCAGATCCATGCTCACCGGCTGGCCCCTCTGGGGGCCTTGCCCAGGACTGGAGCAGAATGACAATGGAGCTGGGAGGTGGGCTGAGAAAAGGTGAGTTTACTTCCGGTTTGGATCTTAATTTTTTTTCATACCAGCCATATTCAGAACCAGCTCCCGTGCATAGGTAATAGGGTGATTGAGTTAAATAATAAATGACAAGGGAGGCCGCAGGAGGTGGGAAAGCAAAGCAAGAGAGAAGGAGTCTGATTTCAGCTGAAATTGCAAAGGACATGGAGCTGCTGAGAGAGCTATGGGAGAGCAGAAGTGACTCGTGGTAACAGGAGCAAAAAAGAACTGGGCAGAAGAGCCGTGTGGTCTATCACAGCCCTAAGAAGGCAGAGAGAAAGAGGACAAACTCAGTGTAGAAATATAAACAGGACATTAGGTGTTTAAAAGGTGGGGGGATCCTGAAGTCCTATCCAGGGTCGGGAAGTAAAGCAAAAAAGCAGTGTAGGTCACAGGACATTGAATCTTCATGATTAAGGGGATTTTCCAGAAGGAGATCAATCACAGACGTGGCCTTAAGTGGAGTCCACCAGGCAGTGCTGATTTTGTCATGTAGTTTGGACATGGGAACGAGTTTCGTCTGTGCTCAGCTACCAGTCAGGATGCGGTCAGGTTGGAGGAAGGAAGACACTGAGGAAAGCCCGCGGTTCTCTGGTAGGAGCCCAACTCCCCTACCCCATCCAACCCATTTTTGGCTCACACCAATCCTACCCGTTTCCAGTCCATCACCTTCTGCTCTTGCCCAGCTCATGCTACGCCCTCTGCCCTCATTCCTTCTCATCCATCCCAGTCCTGATGCAACACAACGTGTCATCACCATTGTCAACCTGTCCATTCTCATCTCAACCCGCATTTTTATCCCCTCGCATTTTCTTAACAGATCCCTTTATTTGGTGCTTATCGCTATGACAATCTAAGCCTTTGTAGGATTAAATTCTCAAGATGCTAGTACCCTTAGGGGTGTAGGGATTTGACACCCCTAAAGCAGGTCATGTCAACTTTTTTCTTTTCATGATTGTGCAGAAGATAGTATTTGTGTAGCCCACCTGGGTCGAGGTCTCCAGGCTAACCCAGGCTCCTCCAGCTCCTTCAGGGGCAGAAGTGTGTGGGCAAAGCTGAGTGGGCAAAGCTGAGACCCATTCTCATTACAGTTTTGGAAGCTCCACAAAGGACTGTAGGATTCTGCACACTCCCAACACCACACACTTTCCCTATAGACTTGTATGCTGCCTGTTTACCCTTTGGCTGACTCACCAAATGACATCAGTTCCAGGGACAGGAAGACCTCATCCCTCTTCTGCTGTCAAAGGTAGCAGCAGAATGGAATTGCTTGGTGGTGATATAGTCACAGCAGGACTGGCTCATTTGCCTCAGTCAGGAAAAAGCAGCCATAGTGTTCAAATATATTTAGGGGGGAAACTATCACACTAGTTACAGAGCTTGTAACAGTGCTCAGGGCTGAAAGGGAGACAGAAGGGAGTATCATGCAGTTCCTGCTTTTGTGAGCTTTTATTCCAGTAGCAGGGATAAGACAAGCCTGGGAGAACTGTAACAGAAGCCCAGAAAGATGAGAATCATGAGAGAAGTTCACAGCCCCTGTGGGTTGAAAGGAGGCAGAGGGTCTGTCCAGCTGAGACAGAACCCTCGAGTTCCACCAAAGTCATATCATTTCACATGGGCCTGAAGGAGGGGCAGGACTTCCCCAGGAGCAGAGGGGGGTGGAAGAGTACATTCCAGGCCCAGGGAGGAACATGAACAAAAGGACAAAGGGGCAAAACAACAGATGGGGTGGAGGAAACTACATAGTCTGGGAAATGTGAAGGGCGCAGAGACGATCCAGGGACCCCATAGAGAAGTAAGTTGGAGGAGTGTTCTGTAAAGCCCTGATTCCAGGGCGAGGAAAGATGTGGGGTTAAGGCGTCATAAGAGCCCCTTGTCTGAGCTCTCCTTCTGGACCCATGGAAGCCCAGTGTGCTGGCTATGAGACAAGGGGAAACCCATGCAGATATGCTGCTTGCTGTACCCTACATACTAAATATTATTATGGGTTACACAAAGGCAAAATAGTCCCTTACCTCTGACCTAGGAGGCCTTGTGCCTTTTGCCAGGCTAAGTCATAAACTTGTAAGTGGGGTGAGACCAAAAACTCTTCACAGTTCTTGACAGTAGGATGGGTTTGAAGGGGACAGCCTGGAGCTGTGGCAAACAGGAGGCTATAGAAATTAGGCTGCTATTGGCTACAGGTAAAACACTAGGCAACTAAAAATGGCTTAAAAAGGAATGTCATTTAATGATCTCACATCAACTATGAGATCAGAAAATTCCAGGAGTGGTGGTTATTTTGGCAGCTCAAGATCATTAGAGTCTGGATTAGCTTCCCTTTGATGCTCTCTACTTTCTCCTCATAGTCCCAAGATGGCTGCCATAGCACCAACCATTATAGCCTCATATAGGAACAGGCCATCTTCCCCATAGTAAGCATATACGTTAGAGAAAGAGTTTTGTTTTTGTGTAACTCCTTTTTCTGTTAGGTAGGAAGACTTTCCCTCATGTTTCATTGGCCAGGACTAGGTCACAGGCCCACTGAAAATCAATCACTCCAAATAGGAATGGGATTAATGTGAATAATTTAGACCGGTGATTCTCAAATTTGAGTGTGCTTATCAAAGCTTGGAGGACTTGTTAAAACACAGATTGCTGGGCCTTAGGGTCCTGGTTTAGCAGGTCTGGGGTGGGGTCCAAGAATTTTATTTCTAACAAGTTCCCAGATAGGCTGCTGCTGGTTCAGGGACCATACTTTCAGAAGCACTGGTTTCAGGTTATGCTTCTTAATTCTGGCTGTATAGTAGAATAACCTTGGGCAAGTGTAAATATATAAAAAATTGTAACTACTTGGGTGATTCTAATATGTAACATACACATATAATTTTATATATATGTATAAAATGTCTGAGCCACATACCTGACCTAGTGAATCAAAATTTCAAGCAGCAGGGCCTGTAAACTGGGACTTTAAAAAAATCCCTCAACTAATTCTAATGTGCAGTCAGGGTTCCATAAGTTGGCCTAAATCAAAATGAAATCTCCCTGTCTGATCCCTAAATGTCAGCATTTCTAAACAGGGAATGGGGAGAAAGGCTTGGAGCAGCCAGCCCGAGGTGGTTGCCACAGGGAATATCATGGTGCTCCTCAGAGCAGTAACTGAAGGAGCATCTCTGAGGGCCTTTGCAGATAGAAGCGACCATCCTTGGAGACCGAAGGGATGTGGAAAGAGGGAGAGGGAGGAGGTGATGTCGAATGGGGTTTTCAGAGAGCCATGAGGAGAATGAGGGAACCCGGGGAAGCAGGCTCTGCAGAGATGTAATGGTTCCAATCAGGACGTGTGGAGTTGGAGGTGGCCATGGGATGCCACATGGGACAGACCTACAAGCAGGGGAATGGGAGGCTGGAGATGCATGATTGAGAAGTGAGGGCTGAAGATGGCCACAGGCATAGCAGCGGTCTTTCTCCTGACCAGGCATGCGATCAGCTACATACCCTTAGGACTCAGCATCCCTGGCCTGGGCTATTCCAGTAGAACCCCGCCCGGACTTCCTGCCTTCAGTCTCTCAAGTCCAGTCATCCATTTCTCACACAACCTTCAGTACGATCTTCCTAACAAAATACTGTGATGCTCGAACTCCGTTTCGTAAAGCTCTTCCTTAGACTGCCACTACCGTGGAGAGGTTCTCAGCCTTGGTCACACATTCGAAGCACTTGCAGAAGTGTTTAACAAACTCTGGGCTCTGGGCCACCCTGACATCAGCTCCTTCAACTTTCTGATTTAACAGTTCTGGGAGGGCACCTGGGCATTGCTATTTTTAAAATCCTCTTCCAAAGATTCCAATGTGCAGCCAGAGTTGAGACTACGGACTCTCAGGATGAAGTCCAAACTCCTGGGCATGGTATCCTGGCTTATCTTGCCCAACGCATCTCCCCATGCATGTTCCTGGAGCTCAAGCCCTCTCTTCCCTCGTCATTCCCCGAACACACCATGCACTTTCATGTTTCTGCAACTCCACAACTACTCTTCCTCTGCTCAAAAGTCCTTTCTGTTTGTTGGGTCCATGGATGTCTTTATCCCAGGCTCACTCGATCTTAAGCATCATCTCTGTCTAGAGGGCTTCCTTGCTCTTCTAAGGTAGTGACTACTTTTTCTCGTGGTCCTGTTCCTGGTCCTGTTCCTCTCTCACTGAGCAGACAGATGTGTATTCATCTCTCTGATGGGCTTTGCTCACCCACTTACTGTGGGACTTTGGGTAAGTTGTTTCAGCCCTGCTGGTCACCACATTAGCTGTAAAAGAGATACTGATGTCTATTGTGTGGACTGCCTTCCTTCCCTGCTCCTTTCCTTCTTTCCTCTCTCCACCCCCTTCACACACACTCTTCCTCTTTCTTTCCTTCCTTCCTTTCAGACTTCTTTGTTTTATTTTTTTATATTATTTTATCATTATTATTTTAAAAGATTTTATTTATTTATTTATTTGACATTGAGAGAGAGAAGGAGAGAGAGAGAGAGAGAGGGAGGGAGAGAGAGGGAGCACACAAACAGGCAGAGAGAGAGAGGAGGAAGCAGGCTCCCCACTGAGCAGAGAGCCCGATGCAGGGTTCGATCCCAGGACCCTGGGACCATGACCTGAGCTGAAGGCAGACACTTAACTGACTGAGCAACCCAGGTACCCCTATTTATTTATTTTAGAGAAAAAGAGAGAACGAGAGTGAGCATGAGGGGAGGGGCAGAGGGAGAGGGAGAGAGAATCTCAAGCAGACTCAGAGCGAGCATGGAGCCTGACACGGTACTCAATCTCACAGCCCTGAAGTCATGACATGAGCCAAAAACCAAGAGCTGAATCCTTAACAGACAATGCCATCCAGGTGCCCCCACTGTGTGAGTTTCTTATGAGAATGAAATGAAACAATTTGTGTTCAGTGTTGAACACAGGGCCTGGCACAGAATAAGCCCTCTACCTCTCGACCAGTGCTGCCCAAGAGAAGTACAACAAGTCACACACAAGGAAAAAAAAAAAGGAAAATTAATCTCAGTAGTATATTTTATATTAACTCCAAATATCCCCAATATTACCTTTGAACATGTAATCAACATAAAAGTTATTAATGAGCTAATTTTACTTGTTTTCATAGAAACTTTTGAAATAGCTATTTCACAGTTTTAGCACATCTCATTTCAGACTAGCCACTTTTCAAGTGCTCACTAGCACTTGTACATGGCTGGTAGCTACTGTACTGGACAGTGCAGTTCAACATACCATATCTGATTTTCCCCTGCATCACTCAATGCTTTACATAGAGTAGTGTCTGACCCGCGTCTATGAGATATTACTGCACTAAGTCAGGTAGTTCCAGAGTCATATCATTGGACAGGTTGCCCAGGAGAATAATTGAGACACAATCACAAGTTATGATGAGAGGTTATGGAAACCAGCCAGTGACTGAAAGAAGGGCACAGCCAAGGTGGGGGAGCACCAGCCAGCTCCACGGCGAGTCTGAAGTTAGAAGTCTAGAATGGGGAAGGTCTAGATATTGGTCTTCATGCTGTGGTCACTAATATTTGGGTTCTCTTCAAACAGGTCTCGTGCTAAATTAGTGGCAATCAACCCTACCCAATGACAGCATGGGTGGCCCTTTTTGGGTTAGAATCTTGGGATCACTATGGGAAAATCACTTGAAGCCAGATACTTCCCTCACCAGGCTGAGTTTTAGGGAATTGTTATTAAAACAGACTTGTGTTTCAGTTCTGGTTCTACCATCAATGAGCTGTGTTATCTCAGACAACTTATCCTTTCTGAGCTTCAGCTTCTGCCATCTGTGAAATGCAGACTAATAGTAGCTTCTGTATCATAGGGCTGCCTTGAGGAGATCACACATGTGACCATGTCTTGAGGAGACCATATGCTTCTGACATGGCTCCCTACTCTTCTCACCTCCTGGTATTCACCTCCTATGTATCCCCTCCCTTTGGGCATGGGCTGGTCTTAGTGACTAAATGTTAACCAACAGAATATGGCAAAATGTTGGGGTGCACTTCTAAGAGTAGATTACAAAGACTTTGGCTTCTGTTTTGCTAGCAACTTCTCTTTCTGGTACTCTCTGCTCTCTAAGGAAGCAAGCTTCCAAGTTATAAGATGCTCTGTGGAGAGGTGCACATGGAAAGGAACAGTGGAGGTCTTGTGCCACAAGCTCATGACAGCTCCATGAGAAATGTACTCGCACAGCTCAAGGGGAAGTAAGTTTTGACAACAATGTGAGTGAGTTTGAAAATGGGTCCTTCAGGTGGAGATTTGAGATAAGACTGTGGGCTCCTGGGAACCAGAAGACCCAGCAAAATTGTGCTTGGAACCACAGGAACCATGAGGCAATACATGTGTGTTGTTTTAAGTTGCAAGTCTTGGGGTAATTTATTACACAGAATGAGTAGCAAAGGCATGCATGCAGCAATCTGACATAGCATCTAGAATATAGAGGTGCCCAGTAGCTTTAAATATTACTTTAAGCAGGCGTAGTGGAAAAGTTTGCTCTTGGTAAGGGATTTTTGTCTCATAACACAGAAATTCTCTAAGCTAGGCAGCCTACTGACAGCTTTTATGAACAGCCTGGCTGAAATCAGATTTGCTTAAGGGGAGTCATAATTTTATTTCTTAAATTACATTCATTCTTTCACACTGGAGTTGGCATATACCTACACACCCCAGGCCTGGTTTCCACCCCATCCCATCATGTCCCACTTTCAACCGAGGCCCCATATCATCACACTGTGAGGACAAAAATCAGACCCTTTCCTGGGATGGAGAGCTATAGCCTACCCAGGGGCTGAAATCAGCTTTAGGACCAAGAATAAGGTACAGTCAGCCCACAGGCCCAAGAGGAGAGTTTTGTTTTGTTTTGTTCCCTTGTTTCAGGATTTGGTTGTCCTCAGAGAGAAAAACTAGTAAGAAGAATCCATGCATAATGAAGTTTAGCATCTGTGATCATGGAGCCTGATCAATTGTGAAATGTAATCAATCCCAATGTGCCTTGTCTGGGAAACAAATGTGTTAACTAAAGGGGGGTGGTCCGTGTATCACTGAGAGGAAAGGAACTTGGAGGATCCATGATTTGTCATGTGGTTTTTTTTTTTTTTTCCCCCCCTGTGCTGTCCAGGGCAAAGGGGCCCATCTGGCTGACAGGAACATCCGCTCTGCTTGACAGGCAGGCCCGAGAGGAGCCGGAGCATCAGGCAATCATAACTCACCGACACGAGCCATTAAGTATCAGCCTGCTCATCTCTGGCAGAGTCCTTGCTTACTACGCAGTCTTCGGATGAGAGTCATTCATTTCCCACGTGCGCAGGCCTCCCACCAATGGACATGAGGTTCTGGTTTTCTCAGAAGTTACAGTTCTCCCTGGTACTAATGAGCTAATATTCTGGCTTATTCATCAGTCTCTTGAGAGTTTGCACAGCCTGGGCGGGTCCCTGACCTCTGAGGCACCAACCAGATATAGCTGCTGCCTCTCAAAGTGGAGGACACGTTCCTGGGACCTGGTGAGCTCCTGTGCTCCCTCCGTCTTTCCTGCTCTTGATCCCCACTTTCTCTTCTTTCTCTTCATCTTTTTTTCTTCTGCTGCACCCACCTCCTCTCTTTCTCTTCCTCGGTGTCATGTCTCTGGTATGAATCATGACATAGCATTCTTGGTTAAGCTAACGGATTTTGGAGCCTGTGGGGTTTGAGTGCTGGTTCTGTCATTTAGTAGCTGTGGGCTCTTGGGCAAGTTATTTTAAGGTCTTGGTGACTCATTTGCAAAATGGGAATAATAACACTTGCCTCGTAAGGCTGATACCAGGATGAAATAAATCAGAGCAGCCCCTGGCACTGGTGGGTACTCACTCACTCAGTGTCAGTTAAGTGACAAATCCTGGGTGCCTGCCACGTGACACATTTGTGCTGAGGGTTTGTATAGATGGTTGGGAGACAGAGACCTGCCTCCAGGGCACATGTAGGAAGAATGGGGAGGAGGAGGCAGGGACATCAACAGGTCATTTCAAAGTATGCACTTACCTGATGCTGGCTCACAGTGAGGGGTGATGTCCCCTGGGGACATTTGAGTCTCAATGCTGTCTGTCTTTTCACTGCCACATGGGTCACTGCCTAGTGCCAAGAGGTACACTATATGGGTCTAGGAGCCTTATGTGGGAGGGCGTTTGGGAGAGGAGTGACACCTACAAGGAGAGGCTCAGAGGGCATGGGGAATGAGGTTTGTGTCTGTTGCAGACTTTCAGACGTGCCTCTCATTGGGTGTTTGGGGCTGTTCCCCACATTCTGTACCAGTCATTTGATGAGACGTTCAGAGGTTCCTTCTTGGTTTATGGCTCCTGCAGTCCTGGTGGCCTGCAAATGGAAAGGTAGGTGTGTTGGTGAAGATGTGAATGTAGCACAATCCTGATGAATCAATGACTCCTGTACTGACAGTGGTCTGATTGCTGAGGTTGGAAGTGCCCAGGAGACCTGATGTCCTAACCAAGAATAAAGAAAGAGATAAGATTGTCTCCTTAGAGGTATGGGAAGGGATCCATAAATGTCACCGCTATTCCTTCCCAGGGGCTTTGCAACCTGTTGCCCTGAGTGTCCCACTAAGGGGATTGCTATTGAAGTCTGCTCTCTGAAGACCATTGTCATATTCTACTCTTTTCTCTTTCATCAGATGCATGGATTTGGTGTCTTTGCTAATAGGTGTCACACTTCTAAGCAATTTAAAAAGTTAAATTAATTTCTTTTTGGAACAGGTGAAGAGTTGGCGTGCATTAAAGTCAAAAGGTACTGAAGAATATACAGAAAGTTTCTCCTGCTCCCTCTTTAACCACCTGGTTCCTCTCCCCAGGGCAATTAGTGTTAGCAGCTTCTTGTGAGACTGTCAGATCTTTAGATAAAAGAGACCAGGATTTATAAGATTTCTATTAATTCAACATTTCTTTATTGAGCACCAACCAGGTGCCAGGCGGTAGAGGAGAACAACAGGGAATGGTCTCAGTTCTCTGAGATCCCATGGCGCACTAGGGGCGGAGGCCAACAATTATAATCTGATTTTATTAAAGGAGAAATAGAGAGAGGAAAATAAGCCAATAATGGAGACAGAGGACCGTCTGTAACCCACCTTTTGGATTTTCCAGGCCACCACAATTGGAGCGCTATAGAATTCATTTCTTCCCTGGTAAATGAGCTTTTGACTCTTTCTCTTAACTTAGTCTCATAGAATTGAAATCTATTTTGGATCATCTGCTAATTAAAAAAAAAAAAAAGCAGCTTTACTGAGATACAGTTCATGCAACACAAAATTTACCTTTTAAAGTGTACAATCTCTCATATTCTCCTACACTAGAATCATGCATTAACAAGACAATCAATTTTAGAACCTTTGCCTTACCCTAAGAGGAAACCTCATACCTCTTTATTATTACCCACAATCTCCCCATCCCCCCAGCTACTGGCAAATCTATCTCTATAGATTTGCCTATTCTGGACGTTTAAATGGATATACATGGAGTTATGTAATATATAGCCTTTTATGTCTGGCTTCTTTCATTTAGCATCATGTTTTCAAGGTCCACCCATGTTGTAGCATGCACAAGAGCTTTGTCTGCCTATGATGGCATAATACCCCACTGTGTGGATAGACAACATTTCGTGTATCCATTCATCAGTTGATGACATTTGGGTGGTTTCTATGTTTTGGCTATTATGAATAATGCTGTTATAATCATTCATGTACAAGTGCTTTTTTGAAAACTTGTTTTTAATTCCTTTGGGTGTGTACCTGGGTGTGGAATTGCTGAGCCATAATGTAATTTTATATTTAACTTATTAAGGAATCACCAAATGGTTTTCCACAGCAGCCACACCATTTTACATTTTCACCAGCAGCACATAAGGGTTATAATTTTCTCATTTTCCTGCTTTTAAAATTGGACTTTTCTCCTAGATGCTCCTTCTGGAATCATCTACTTCGCTGCTCACTCTGCTGCCTGTGGACTCACCTCAGGCCTCAGCCCCTACTTACCTGGTGGCTGACCTAGACAGAATTTGTAAATCATGTTTATCTTTTTTTTTTTTTAAAGATTTTATGTATTTATTTGACAGAGAGAAATAGATCACAAGTAGGCAGAGAGGCAGGCAGAGAGAGAGGGGGAACCAGGTTCCCCACTGAGCAGAGAGATTGATCTCAGAGCCTTGATCCCAGGACCCTGAGATCATGACCTTGATCCCAGGACCCTGAGATCGTGACCGAAGACAGAAGCTTAAACCACTGAGCCACCCAGGCACCCCTATTGTGTTTATCTTTAAACTTTACATGTGAGAGCTACAGGCCATCACACCTGTATTCATGTCTGGAGAATGGAAGAAAAGATCTTGGGAGGCAGAGAAAGAGAGGTCAGGTGTATATAGTAGTTGTACTAAGTTCCCTTTTGACCCCAAGGCAGTGACTAATTGCTTCTTTTTTTAGTTTCCCCACTTAAGGGAGGACTGAGTGGGCTCTAGGTGAGTCCAGTGGGCTGGAGAGAGAGAACTAGGGAGCCAAGGACAGAGAGAGGGAAGCAGAAGGTCAAGGACTTTGTCCAGGGTTAAGCCAGGAAGATTTGGAGGCCAGGTGGTATCTAGAGGGCACAAAGGTGTCAGCAGCAAGCCAGGAACCCCAGAGCTAAAAAAAAAAGAGGACAAAGCATGCTCCATACCAGGGGAGGACAGGTAAGCCAGGACTGACCATGCAGCCCCAGCAGAGTGCTTCACAGAGGCTGCTGGATCTTGAGCCCTGCTTGACCTAATCCCAAGCTATGGGCTGCTGGCTTTGCAGATGCAGAGGTATTGCAGATGTTGGGAAGGAAGACTTCTATTACTCCTGGCAGAGGCAGAGGGAGGGGATCTAGGGTGCTGAGGATTAGGAAGTGTGACCCTTAGGGAGGATGGTGGCCCTACTCTGCATTCCTGCAACCTCCAGTCATTCAGCCTTCAGTTGTGCTGTGTGGCTATCCAACAAAGCACTGACTGGTTGGGAAGTGGAAAACGTAGTCATTCCAGCAGCCTTGGAAGCTGGGAAGCTGGGAAGCCTCAGAAGCCAATAGATAGAGGTTGATGCCAAGGTGCAGACCTGTTCTGGCTCACCTGTACGTGCAATGGTAATTGACATACTTATGTACCTTTCACTGTTCTAGGCACTTTACATGTGTTGATCCATTTAACCCTCAGAAACCTCTGATTTGGGTGCTCTAATAATGCTAGTTTTCCAATGAGGAAAGTGAGGCACAGAGTGGTTAAGCAAGAGCTCCCTAAGACCCAGCTGGTAAATGCCAGAGCAAGGGTTTGAACATAAACCTGGACAGTCTGCTTCCAGGGTGTGTAGTTTTTTGTTTTTGTTTTTGTTTTTATTTTGTTTTGGGGGGAGAGAGAGAGAGAAAGAGAGAGAGAGGGAGAAAGAACAGGGGTGGGGAAGGGCAGGGGGAGGAGGAGAGAGAGAATATCAAGCAGGCTCCACACTCAGCATGGAGCTGGATGAAGGGCTTGATCTCACGACCCTGAGATCATGTCCTGAACCAAAATCAAGAGTCGACGCTTAATGGACTGAGGCACCCAGGTGTCCCTGGAGTGAGTAATTTTAACCACTAGGCTATGCTGCTTGTGTCTTTGAACCTTTGTTGTCTCTTTCCCCTGTCCCTTCCAAGGTCCTGAGGAACCAGGGTCCACTGTCTCCTAGATGTGGCTGAGATTGTTCCTCCTCTGCTGCCTTGGCCAACATCCCTCTCCGCCACAATTCTACAGACTCTAGATCTCTTCATCTATCTCTTTTAGCCACCGCCCCCCGCCCTCCACTCCCGCCATTTTTCCTTGTCTAAGCTTATCTGATTTAGCAAAATACAAACACAAAACTGAAAAAGCAAGCAAAGAAAAATCACAAAATTCCAAAACTGGAATGCCCAGTTACTACTGTGTTTTAGAGAACCAGCGAATGATTTTGTAGTGTAATTATGTCCCAGGGGCATACTTATGTTTGGGAAATACTTGTGCTACATAATTTTTTGTTGTCTCTCTCAAGTTAAAGTATAACTAGGGGCGCCTGGGTGGCTCAGTGGGTTAAGCCTCTGCCTTTGGCTCAGGTCATGATCTCAGGTTCTGGGATTGAGCCCCGCATCGGGCTCTCTGCTCAGCAGGGAGCCTGCTTCCCACCCTCTCTCTCTCTGCCTGCCTCTCTGCCTGCTTGTGATCTCTGTCAAATAAATATATAAAATCTTTAAAAAAAATTAAAGTATAACTAGCAGTTCCGTGTTTTATCTGACAAACTTACTCTGTTTTTTGGGCTTTGTGTTGGGGTCACATGTAGATGAAGAGTTGCTGTTGTGAACACTTCCTCCTCCAGATAGTCCCCAGAATGTTCAGTGTCTATCCATCTTATTATGATTCCTGGGGGACCCTGCCATTAGAAGATGGGTGTGGTGAAAAAATAATGAATACTGTTTTTCTGAAAATAAATAAATTGAAAAAATTAAAAAAAAAAAGAAGTCTCTATTAGGGACGCCTGGGTGGCTCAGTTGGTTGGGCGGCTGCCTTTGGCGGGTCATGATCCCAGCATCCTGGGATGGAGTTCTGCATTGGGCTCCTTGCTTGGCAGGGAGCCTCCTTCTCCCTCTGTCTCTGCCTGCCACTCTGCTTTCCTGTGCTTGCTCTCTCTCTCTCTCTCTGATAAATAAATAAATAATATCTTAAAAACCCCCATATGCTTATTTAATCTTATTTCTCTATTTCTGGATTTGAAGACATAGCCTTACCAATCCCAGAGCAGATGAATGTTTATGAGCCCGTGCTTTAAAACCACACCACAGAGTTTTTGAAATTCTGAAGATGTGCTGTTTACTGATCTTCTTCCTCTCCTTCCATTATGCTTCTCTATTTGCTCCCCTTTAAGAAAGAATTTTCAGATTAGTTTTTTTCTGAATCTCCTTTTGGAAGACCCATGCCAGCTTTCCACCAAGTTCATCTTCTTCAGGTGTCCTATGATCTCACATACAGATTCTATCAACATATTTGGAATAAAAGTCAGGCCCATTGCTCTTTGGTTCTTTGGCTCCTCTGTAGGCTTTTATAATAGGTCCTACATTTTGGCCAACATTTCTGCAATTTCACCCTTCAGAGCTCTTGGATGGATGCCATATAGTCAGCAGGATTTATTTACACCTAATTTTTCAATTAGGTCTAGACTGTCTCTACAACCCATGTCTTGCATGCTTCAAAAGATACTTTGAGGGGTAGAAAATTCTCTCCTGACCTTTCCCATCTGCTTGAAGTTGGCTGTCTAGTTTGGGCCTATAGTAGATCCTAGAAGAATCAAAGATGTAAAAAATATGGTCCCTGGCAACAAATAGCCTATAGTCTGGGAAGGAAGATGATAGAGTTAAAAAATCTTTCAGCGGCAAATTACAGAAAAATTAGCTAGAGGTGGATTAAACAAATGAGTTTTATTTATTTATTTATTTATTTATTTATTTATTTTTAATAATAAGTAGTCTGAGGGCAGGTGAATCCTGATGTTGGTTTAGCTCTTCAACAATGTCCTTAGGGACCAGGCCCCATAGGTCCATTTTTAGTTATTGGTTTCTCATCTTTGTGCTCTTTGCCTCATGGCCACAAAATAGCTGCTGTGGCCCCAAGCATTATGCCCCTGCTTGAGGCTGGAACAAAAAGGAAGAGTAGGACACCACCTGTTTCTGTTTCTGTCATTGGGAAGAAGCACCTCCCACCCTACCCCTGCCACTTCTCCCAACCAAACATACGAGACTTGAGCTCATCTATCATTGGCTACAACACATGTCATATGGCCACCCAAGCAGTAAAACAGGCTAGGCTAGGAACATGAGTGTTTAGGCTTTTCACACTCTTTGGTGGAGGTAGGCAAGGTTGGGAATGGGTGTTTGTTTAGCTAATGAATAGTATTCTCCTTGGAAGGGAAGCCATAAAAACATGCCAATGCCACTGACAGCCTAAGGCAGTTTCAATGCCAGAGGAGTAGCACAGATTCAGACCCAGCAAATCAGTTATTCCCCTAGCTTCTTGCTTTATGTGGAGTTTAGAAGGAAGACAGTTGCTCATGAACTGAGATAGCCATGGAACTTAAGTTGCAGCAGGAAGGCTCGATGAGATTTAGACGTTGTTGGGTTGAGGACATTCTAGGTCAGAGAAATAATGGAAAGGACTAGAGACGGGGACACAACTGTCTTGAAGGGCAGTGAGCATGGAGTGTGAGATCAAGTAGAGTAGAAATGTACCCAAAGGATTGATTTTGGTTAATTTTCCCGAAGCTGCACTCTTGAGTTTTTCAGAAGCTGCAGCTTGCCTTACATGCATGGAGAAGAGTAAGCACTGTGTATGGAGAAAGTTCCCAGCAAAGTTCTCTTCAGATGCATCGTGTTTCCCAACATCCTCTGCATGGGCTCTGAGCAAGCACATTTTTGATCTGCTCATGCTGAAGAGCCTCTTTGGCCCCCACTCCAGTTACTGTCCACCTGGTCCTTCTTTCTGAAGCCCACCCTCTACTTCTTATCTTTGTACTCCTTTGCATCTCTGGAATGGTTCCATTGCTTTCATCTACTTTGAGATGTTGTCCTTTGTGCTCAGATGTTGGCAGTTATGTTTCCTCTCTACACTTGACCTTTTTTTGGACATTAACAATCCTTCCACACTCATTGAGCTCTTGACAACTGATGACCTCGGGCTTCATGATTGAAATCTAATCCGGGCCACCATCCTTGACCCAACCCTACAACTAAACTTGGTCAAGCTATTATCCAGTCTTGTTCTTCATTCAGTAAGCATAAAGTAGTCATTGAAAGCCTTGGTTGGGAGAAGTCAGTAAAAGACATGTTAGGAAGCTCTCCATGACAGTGGCATTTAGAAGAGGTTGTGGGGAGGAGATCCAGTGGTGAGCAGAACAGTCAGGAGGCTGCTGCAGTAACTTATAAAGATTTGGACTGGGCAGGGGCAGGGCACATCCCTGATATCAGAAAAATATGAAAGGATGTGTCAGTGGCATTCGGGACATGATGATTTTGGTTTGGGAAGAGAAGAAGAAGCACAACAGGAAGCCAGTGTTTCTAGTGGGAACTGTTATTGGGAATAGCAGACGAGGAACCATTGAACCAGGTTTTGTTTGGTTCGTTTTTAAGAAGATGAATTTGGCTTTGGGCAAGCTTCGTGTGGAGTGGCAGCAGGGTTTCTAGGGGAAGACAGTGTGGGAGTTGAGAAAAGGATCCTGGTGAGAAGGAAAACTTGTAGGTGTTCACTGGGAACAGCAAGAAAGAGGGGTTAGGAAAGAGCAGGGAGAAACAAGGATGGTGGAAGGTCAGGAAGGGGAGGGGAAGTTGGAGAAGTAGTTGCAGGCAAGTAGAATATGTGAGGGTCTGAGAAACCAGAATAGGAGAGTTTCAAACCTGAGGGAATGGCCAGCCATGGCAGCCCACAAGCCTCTTCCCTCATAAGGTAGAGCATTCAAGTCCTTTTGCTGGGTCCTTATCACTTCTAATTTCAGTCCTGTCCTCATGATAATTAAGAACCTTTTCCCGCTCATCAGTTTTCTCCCTTGGGGTGCTTATTTTTACAAAGATAGTTTTCCAATACATTTTAACCTTAGTTAATTCTGAGTTTTTTTTTGTTTTTTTTTGGTTTTTTTTGGTAAAACAAGGGCAGAACCTCTTATGTGGCCGAACAGCAGTGCTGTGACATTTGGTTGCCTTGTAAGGCTTTCGTTTGTTTGTTTTTGCTTCTTAAACATTTTTCCTGGACTTCCTGAGAGATGCTAGTGAACATTCTTCAGGATTCCTGTGACCTTTTTCCTTCTTTCTGTACTTAGCAGCTCATTCTTGTATTTTCCTAGTTCCTACTGAAAGCCTGAGGTGTATCTTACTATGGATTTCTTTTCTCTCTGGTTGTTGGAGTTAATTTTGTGTTACAATGTTAACAGCAGCTAACATTTGTAAAGTGCTTTACAATTTACAAAGCACCTCGCATACATTTTCTTATTGTATCTTCACAGTAATTCTGTGAAACAGTTTAGGTACAATTGTCCTTGTTTTACCAATGAGGCCTCTGAAGACTCCAACAGTAATAGAAGGGGCCCTAGTGATTAAGATCCTTGACTTACTTTCCTTCCTCCCTTCTTCCCTCCCTCTCTTCTTTCCTTCCTTCCTAATATCACATTTTTTTCCTTTAAAAAAAGAAGAAAGACAACATGATCATTTGAGGAAATTTGGAAAGTCCACAAAAAAATAAAGAAGCAGATATACATTGTTATCTACTCCACTGTCCAGGAAATGCTACTGTCAGTACTTTGTGGTGTTTCTTTCCAGTCCCATTTCTATAGATTGGTGAAGATTTAACATGATTAAAAGTTAACCGCATCTTGATGTTTGAGCCTGACTTTTAAGTGTAACATTATATTGTGCACATTTCCCCTTGCCATTTGACTATTTGAAAATCGATTCTAGCATGTGGATATTATAATAATCCATGTAACCATTCCCCTCTTGCAGGACCTTGGAGTTGTTTCCATTTGGGGCTTGTACGAAAACACTTGTGATGAACATATTTTATACCACAAACACCTGTCTGAACATCTGTGTTCTAAGAGTAAGGAAGGAAGGGCTGCATGAAAGAGCCTATCGCTCAACCATATTCCATAGATGTACTAGCTTTTATCCAACAAGAAGCCTATCTTACCACACCTTTGCCAGCATTATTATATTTTAAACCAATTATTAGTTTTATGGATGAAAAACAAAGTCCCATTGTTTTGTTTTACATGTCTTTGTAAATAGCTTATGAGACAGAACTTTTCCCATTTGTTATCTGTTTCCTGTTAGAGAGTCTATCGTATTTTCACTTTGTTATTGATATTTAAGGTTTTATGTGAGTTAAATGGCTCCCTAATTCTTGATGCTCCCCCAGACACCATTCATGTTGTCTTCCCCCACCATAGAATCCATGCTGAAAAGGGGATTTCAGCCTACTATTAGAGGAAAACATAATAAACTGAATCAACTCATATAGAATGCATATGATGTATAGGTCCCCTTCTCCAAACAGCCCTCTTAGGGCCTTGTACCTGGCACATACCATGTAAAGGTAAAAATAGGTGCAAGTATGCTATAGATACTTGTGGAATGAGTAAATTCATGTGGTTCCAAGGGATTAAATCAGATTAGGATGAGGATGGAAAGGGAGAACTCAGTTGCTCAAGGACGGGATGAGCTACAAGCAGTGATGAGATGTCCAGGTAGGGACATCCTGGTCTAAGAGGGACTCTAGTACCATTTCAGGGACTGGAATAGATCATTCCATTGGCCCAGAGGTTTCCTCTCTGCCCATTAATGTAGTTTGAGACATTATACAAAATGTCTTGGTACCTTTGTTCTAGGTCACAAATGGCAAACAGATTTCATCCCATGTGCCAGTTCCTATGGGCTGGTCGTGGTTGCCTGTAGGGCTGGTCGAGTAATATTATGCTGCTGTACTGGGTTCTGCAGAGCAGAACACTGTGATTTAGCAATAATGTCTTCCATGGGGCCTGGAGCAGGAAGGTTCATGTCTGTGTCACCTTTGTCTTTTATTTTTTTTTAAGACTTTATTTATTTACTTGTGAGAGAGAAAGAGAATGAGAAGGGGGAGGATCAGAGGGAGAAGCAGACATCCTGCCCAGCAGGGAGCCCAATGTGGTACTTGATCCTGGGACTCCAGGATCATGACCTGAGCCTTAACCAACTGAGCCACCCAGGTGCCCATGTGCCATCTTTGCCTTAAGAAATCCCTCCAACCCTGTCTCCGGATCCTGCTTACTCATCTTGATGTTCTTGGAGATTTCCCATTTTGAATCAAGTTATTCTCTCCTCATTTGTTAGATTTGATAGTTGAAAATCACTCTTGCTCTCTCAGTTCCTGACTGGCTCTAGCTCTTGGGAGTCCCCTTAGGGAAGAGCTTGCATGGGACTGTGTTTTGGATGTGGATGATTTTTTTTTTTTTAAAGCAAATTTATTGAGGTATAATTGACATATCATCATATCATAAAAACTCATTATTTAAACTGTATAATTCAGTGGTTTCAAAATATATTCACGGAGTTGTGCAACCATCACCATAATCAATTTTTTTTTTAGATTTTTTTAAATTTATCTATTTGACAGAGAGAGATCACAAGTGGGCAGAGAGAGAGGAGGAAGCAGGCTCCCTGCTGAGAAGAGAGCCTGATGCGGGGCTCGATCCCAGAACCCTGAAATCATGACCTGAGCCGAAGGCAGGGGCTTAATCCACTGAGCCACCCAGGTGCCCCACCATAATCAATTTTATAACATTTCCATCACTCTAAAAAGAAGCACCCTCCCTTCCCAAACCATCCCCTTCTCTAGCCCTAACAGCAGTAATCTGCTTTCTGTTTCTATAGATTGGTCTGTTCTGGACATTTCATATAAATGGAACCATACAGTATGTGCTCGTGACTAGCTTCTTTCACCTGGCATAATGTTTCCAAGGTTTATCCATGCCATGTTGTAGCGTGGGTGAGTACTTCCTTATTTATTAGTGCCGAATCATATTCTGTAGTACGGACAGATCATATTTTATCTATCAGTTCATCAGTTGATGGTCATTTGGGCTGTTTCCACCTTTCAGCTTTTGAGGGCAATGTTAGCATGAACATTCATTACAAGTTTTTGTACAGGAGTGTATTTTCATTCCTTCTGAGTAGGTAATCCTGTGCTTAACCTTTTCAAAAGCTACCAGACTGTTATCCTAAAGTTGCTGTGTCATTTAACATTTCCATCAGCATTTCCTGAGGGTTCTATTTTCTCCACATCTTCTCCAAGACTTATTTGTCAGTCCTTTTGACTATAGTTACCCTAGTGGGTGTAAAGTGGTATCTCATTGTGGTTTTGATTTGTATTTCCCTGATGACTAATGATATTGGATATGTTTTCATCATCTTATTTGTTATTTATGTATTTTTATTTTTTTAAGAAATGTCTGCTCAGATTCTTTGCCGAATTTTTAATTGGGTTCTTTGTCTTTTTATAATTGCATTATTAGGGTTCTTGATATATATCTTGGATGTAAATCTCATCAGATAGATGATTTGCAAAATTTCTCTCCCCTTCCATGGGCTATCTTTTCATTTTTTTTTTTTAAATTTCAGTATCTTTTCATTTTCTTGATGGTGTCCCTCGAGGTACAAAAAATTTTTGATGGTATCCAGTTTACATATTTTTTGTTGCTTTTGGTGCCATGTAAGAGTGAATTTGAGTGAATTTTTGGTGCGAGTAGGAATCCAAATTCATACTTTGCATGTGGATAAACAGTTGCCCAGCATCATTTAGTGAAAGATTATTATTTCTCCATTGAATTATCTCAGAACCCTTGTTGAAAATTGATCGACTATATATATGGAGGAACTCATAATTTTATTCCATTGGTCTATATGTCAGACATGGGTGACATTTAAATTTACTCCCACATTCAGGGATTCTGGAAATTTATACAGACTCCTACTATATGAAGTTAGAGAATTTGTTCTTCGATCTCTCTACAAAGTTCAATCCGCCACACTTTGATGAAGTTTGCAGTAGGCAGACTGATGTTTACTTAATAAAGCTTTGGAATGCCTTTGTTTGCAAGCTCTGCAACAGAACGACTCAAGGTGACTTGAGAAATATGGAAACTTAATTGTTTCTTATAATAAAAAATCCAGAGGCTGGTGGCTCTAGGATTAGTTCATTTAGCAGCTCAGTGTTGATAGTACTGTGCTCAGTATATCTACAGTTCTCTTGTTCTTTTCCTCATGCAAGTTGGTGGCTGTAGGTACAAGCATCAGGGTCTCCTATAACTGTACCCAAGGCAAGAAGGAAGGGAAGTTTTTGTTTTCACAGATTCCTCTGTTCTATTAAGAAAGAAAATCTTCCAGGGGGTCAGGCTTCTACCCTGTGTGACCAAGACTGAACCACACAGTCAACTCTAACCACAGTAAGGTAGGGAAAGTGAATCCCAACTCTTAGAAATTAAGCAAAGAAGGCAAAGGGGGGGGGGAATGGATGGAAATGACAACTACCAATGTCTACCTTCTGATTTGGCAGTAGTTGAAGGGGTTGGGATGCATGTGGGAGGGGTGGGGGCAGGGTGGGGTGGAGGGGGCAGGATAGGAGAGATTCCACTGGGTTGAGAACTGGAGCCATCAGTTCTCCCTCTTTACATCAATGATATAAACATTTGGATTGAAAAGTCTGGAAATATATGCGGAAAAGTGAGATGGCAGGCAAGAGAACTGGGAAAGAACACCAAATCTGGGAAGTCCAGAGACAGGGGTCAAAGAGGTAGAAAAGAGTCAAGACTGAAAGCTGAGCAAGAACTAATGAGACTCAGAGCAATTCCTTAGAACCCCACCTGGCATGGAGGCTGGTTTCTGTAAGCTGGCAGGCACAGGATGTTAGTGGCTGGGTCTGGTGGGAAGACCCAGGAGCAAGGTCACCATTTGTGCTGAGCACTCTGTCAGACAACACAAAGATGTCTAGGGCTATCTCCTGTCTTCAGGAACTTTTAATCTCATCATTTCCCCAGTGAACAACCTTGCCAGCTGTGAAAAAGGAGAGGCCATTCCTGTCTTACACAGGCTGGTTCTCAGGGTAGCAAGAGTTCATGTCCTGCCTCAAAATTATAAGCCAGGGAAGCTCAGCTCCCCTGGTACCAGTTCTTAACCCCAGGCCACTACTTTTTAGGTAATGCCCATGACTAACATTTATTGAACACTTACTCTTTGTATAATTTTAATCACTTTTTATTACTAAAGTTTTTCTTTTCTTTTTTTTTTCTTAAGATTTTACTTTTATTTATTTGACAAAGAGAGACACAATGAGAAAGGGAACACAAGCTGGGGGAGTGGGAGAGGGAGAAGCAGGTTCCCTGCTGAGCAAGGAGCCCAATGTAGGGCTCCATCTCAGGACCCTGAGATTATGACCTGAGCCCAAAGCAGACGCTTAACCAATAAGCCACCCAGGCACACTTATTGCTAAAGCTTTCAATCACTCAATGGAGCAGATAGTTTGTTATCATCCTCATTTTATACATGAGAAAACTGAGTCTCTGAGAGGTCAGTCAACTTTCTTAAGGTCATACACAAGGTCAGGTATTTCATTTCAGGCAGTCTGATGACAACGCAAAGGGGAGGGCAGCACTGCCTCCTAGGAGTCAACACCTTTCTGTGGAAGAGATTCTTGTGTATCCAAGAACAGGGAGGGTTGATGCTGGAGAAGATATGCTGATCCTATGCTCTGCAGTCCTTGCCTCTCGGTGCCTGTTTCCTCATGTGTGAAATGAGATGATCATCTGATATTCTCTAGGTCCCTTCTGGCCTGGAGGTCTGTGAGCAGTCTTTTAGAAGGCAGGGCAGCCATGGCTGATGCTTGGATGAAGTTAAACTCCTTCTAGCTCTTAAATCTTAGCTGCACCGAATCCTCATAGTCACAGTGACAAAGAGCCTCCAGTAAAACCCCCAATCATCTCAAATACTGTTGACAGGAACAAGGAGGATTCCCATGGGAGGACCAGGCACCGGGGTGGGGTGGGGGAGGGTGTGATAGAACTGGAAACAATATGTGTCTCTCACGATTCCTTTTCCTTAGGAAGAGGCAGATGTTGCAAGCAGATCAGTTCATTATAACTGTATTTACTGCATTGATTTCCATTGCTTTGATAAGGAAACTTTCCAGCAGGAGAGGCAAGTTGCCTTGGGACCTATAAATCTTGCTAGCACAGCCCTGGTCTTCTCAGGACAGAGCAGCCAGTGTGTTGGTTTCTTCTCCTATGAAGAGGTAGCTCTGATTTGTAGAATGGAAAAGAAGGGCTCAGGGCCCTGTAGTGGGAGGTTCCAGTCCTGGAGTCTTGGTCTTGGGAACCTCCACAGGTGAGGATCTCAGCTTCCCAATCTGTGGATGCAAAATGCTATCGCTAGCAACATGTTGCACCACTAACCTTGAACAAGATACTTAACCTCTGTGGAGTAGGTTTCTTCATCTGTGAAATGAGGATAATACGAGTACTTATAGAATTACTGTGATGAGTAAATGAGTTATTCTATATAAAGCAACTGGTTCATGGTAAGGCACTATAGAAATGTTGGTTCCAAACATGTTTCCTTGGTGAGCCTCAAAGCTTCCTGAGGGCAGGGATCTTGACTACCTGATATAACACCACAACCACAGTGTAGGCTGCAGTGCAGGTTTATAATAGAGCGTCACATATATTTGTTGAATAAATGAAGAATGAATGAGAGTGCTTTGCAAACTGGTAAGTGCAACTTAAGAGAGTTGCAGAATTATTATCTATGGTAGTTCCTGGTTTCTCGGGATTATCGGGTAGCTCAGAAACGAGGATACAGAACATTCTGGGTCTGGTTCATTGGTCTGATGCTTCCTGTTAACTCCTTTCAAGGTCTTGGGGACCAAGCACTGTTATTAGTCAGGGTCTTGAAGGCATAGGTCAGTTGAGAGGGAGGAGGCAATGACTCAGTATTATAGACTCAGTGTATACTTTTGGCCAAAAAACTCCTTTGTTTGTGAAAGCAGGCATTGGCAATGCGAAATCTCCCCATTTGTCAAGTTGGTCTTTACGCAGCATAAAGAGTTTTGCAGGCAGTGTTTCCCACCTGCTTCTGGAAGCAGAATGACAAGGTTGAGGGGGCTGAGGCTCGTTGAAGGTCCAAAGCTGAGACTCAAACTCAGGTCTCCTGACATCAGTCCAGGGACCCTCCTGATTATCACACTGGTGTTGCTTGTAGAGGAGGGGCTGGCTAGAGTTCTGCCTCTTATAAGATGTGTGTGTGTGTGTCCTCGGACAAGTAACCTTTCTCTCTACAAAATGAGAACAGCAGAAAAACCTACCTCTCAGGATTGTAGCAAGAATTATATGAGGTAGTGTGGGAAAAGAGCTTAAGTCAGAACTTGACATGAAGAACATAATCAAGCTTTTGCCCCCCCCACTAGCCCGTAGTGCCGTCTGTCATGTGCTAACAGTATGGAGAGAGATGGTGCACAAAGGGAAGGGTGGGGCAATCCTTGCCTTCCCTTAGCAAATATTTAATTGAGGGCCTCCTATGTACTAGGCATGACACCAGGCACCCGGGAGACAGTGGTGACCAAATGGCGCTGACATAGGTCCAGTGGGACTTAAAATCCAGCAAGAAAGGCAATCATTAATGGAATATCCACAGACAAAACAAGGCCTGCCCCCTCCTTGAGGCATATAAAAGACAGTATTTATAATACATACACAATTCTGGGGAAATGATGCCTAAGCTAAGATCTGAAGGATGTGGCAGGAATCAGAGGATTAAGAGCCTCGTTTCAGCCTCTTTAGGCTTGAGATATCTTGAAAGGTGTGCATGGTGAGCCAGACAGCCAGCTGGCTCTGTGATAACAGAGCTCAGCAGAGGGGCGGTGATGAAGGTGGAGATGTGGGGTCTGTCATCACACGGGTGGGATTCAACCCATGTAAAATGAGTAAAGAGCTCCAAGAAAGAGGTTGAGACCAAAGATACATGAGACCTGGTTCCTCCCGCTTTGGGGAGCTTGGAGTGCGGTTGAATGGGGGAGCGAGTTTCCACATTTGGAAAGTGGCTGGAGGCAGGTTGTCAGGAATGTAAACCCAGAGAGTGAAGAGACAGGTGGAAACCAGTTAGTTGAGGAAGGATGGAGAAGGATTTATCCTGCTAACTGGGGTTCATCAGGAGGAGAGACTGGGTGAGGCTATCACTGCAGAATGCACCCAAGATTTCTCTGTTGCCCCAGCAACAACCCCCAACAGGCTCTCCAGCACTGGCAAGAATTGATGGTGGCCAAGGAGTCAGCACCAGAGGCAGAGGGCAGTGTGAAAGCCTAGTGCCCTTGTGTGTATAGGTGCATGTACATGTGCATGTGTGAGTGTGTATGTGTACATGTGTTTATGAGCATCTTATCTACATAAAACAAACAAATTTTTAAAACCTCACTTTGAAACTTCTGATGTCTAAATAGTTTGAACTGTGTGTTAATGCCATGAAAGCGCAAAGCGCCCTCAATTTGAGAATGCTAATATCTCCTGCAGGTGCTGTTTTGGTTAAATACATTTTTCCCCCTCGGTGCTAAGTATGTTAATTTTTGGAAGTCTCTTATGCCTGGTTCAGATGTTTGTTTTTAGGTCACTGCTGGAGTTACCTGACTTAATGACAAAATGTATTTGCAAAACAATTCCTGAGGAGCCATGGCTTTTATTGGCATTAGGCAAGATTTCTTGTGGTCTTTCTTTCATTCCTTTATTCATCACTCATAATTTAAGCACTGATATGGGGGGGAAGGAGAAGTTCTAGGAAAGCTGGAAGGAAAAGGCTCAAGTGTGAGGGTCTGAGATACAGTGATGAAAGGGCTACAGCCTAGGAAAGAAAGAACAGAGAAGGGTACATGTCAATCACATATACCTAGAAGAGAGTACTATGTTGGGTTAAGTGCCACAGTGGTAGGTAAGAAATGAGATGCTTTCAGCTACAAATAACTAAGAGTGGAATAAACAAGGAGCTTTAATTTAACAAGAGGCTGAAAGAAGGCCATCATTTGTGTTATTTCCATCTAGTTCATCCAGGATTGTGTTTTATTCCGTCCTCTTGCTCAGACACTCTGCTTGTGTTTGGGATGCCTCATGGCCTCAATGTGGCTGCTACAATCACATGCTGGTAGGGTAGCATCCCAAGGAGGTGGGAATGGAAGAGAATTTCTCCTCAAAGCTCTTTCATTCCCTCTTTCTCCTGCTCTTAAAAGATTACCCAGTCTTTGGGGTCCAGGTCAAATGCCTCCCACCCAGTCATCCCATGAAGATAGCCCACTTTTATCTAAATTTTGGTAGTATTTGATTTGTTCCACCTCGCTTCAGCATACACATAGTGTTTTGTGTTATAATTACTTGTGCTTGTGAGTAGATCTCGTTGGTCCCCTTTGAACACTCATGACAAGGAGATTGATAGTGAGGTACGGAAGGTTTAGGAAGCTTGCCCAAAGGTATCTAGCTGAACTGGGATCCAGGCCACAGCATACCCTGTCTTTTTTGATTAAATAATGTGCCAGAGATTTTCTTGTGATTGGTCTGGTTTTCCCAAATAAAATCTGGTGGGAAAGGTACTAATGAAATATTCTGGTTAGTTGGTGAGTGACTGTTAATGTGCTATTGCTCCTCAGGTGTTTATGTGATTATGAGCTTTGTTTCATGGCATAAGTGCCTGCATACCTTTCACCACCACTTTCTCCTCTTGCCAACTTGCCAAATATGTAGTATATGCTCAATAAAGAACTGTTGGATTGAATTGTACTCACACCCACATGCACATCTCCTCTTCCATATGCCTTCCTAATGGACTGGGATAACAGGTTTTAACTTAAAATACTGGGATTGGAGGATGCCTGGGAGGCTCAGTTGGTTAAAGCCTCAGGTCATGATCCCAGGGTCCTGGGATCGAGCCCCACATCGGGCTCTCTGCTCATCAGGGAGCCTGCTTCCTCTTCTCTGTCCCTCTGCCTGCCTCTCTGCCTACTTGTGATCTCTGTCAAATAAATAAATAAAATCTTAAAAAAAAAAAAAAAGACTGGGATTGGAACCCTGATGAGTAAACATGGTAATATATAATGGAAATGATAATTTATTAGCTTCTGGCCACCAACATTTAATTAATACTCCTGTAATACCATTTAGTGCCACTGGATACTCACCATGGAGGAAGGCCAGGCAACTGCAGGAAATATTAAAAAAAGATATAAACACTCAACTTTCTAGGATTCTCATGGGCTGAGGCCCAGAGATGGATATTTGTCCTCATAGAGCCTTGCTGGCCTAATGGCTTACTCATCAAATATTTTTGATCCAGAATTTCCTTTTTCTGCAAAGTCTGTCTTTAAATGCACTGTTGGTATTACATTCTTTGTAGTGATTGCTCTATTTTCTTCTTTCTTTATCCACTGGTGTATCATTATTATCTGTACATCTACCCACCCATTCATCCATCTACTTACCCATCCATCCACTCACCCATCGATCCATTCATCCACCATTCCCTTGTCCACCCCTCCTGCCCTCCCTCGTTTCTTCCCTCCCCCCCCCCCTCCTTCCCCCCCCCCCCCCCATCCCTCTGTCCCTCCATCCACCAATCCCATCCATCAAGACAGCTTGCGTTGAGTACTGTTTTTATATCAGGCATTGTGTTAAGTTCAGATCCTACACAATCTGATTCTCCCTTGCCTTATCTCCTCCCACTTGGTCCTTCACTCTACTGAGTACGATAGAAGTCTTCTTTTTATTCTTTTTTAAAGACTTATTTACTTATTTATTTGACAGAGAGAGAGAGAGAGACATTGAGAGAGGGAACACAAGCATGGGGAATGGGAGATAGAGAAGCAGGCTTCCCGCGGAGCAGGGAGCTCCCAAAGCAGGGAGCTTGATCCCAGAACCCTGGGGCCATGACCCGAGTCAAAGTTAGATGCCCAACAACTGAGCCACCCAGACTATATAAGACAAGCTTATTCCTGTTCCTCCATGATGGAGTATTCTTCTACCAGATTCTTACAAGTCTTATTCCTTTATTTCATTCAGGTTTTTGTTCAAAAGTCCCCAGTAGTTCCCCTACCTCCTGTGGGAGTAATCCCATTTACCTGTTTTGTTTTCCTTTGGGCTACTCGCTGATCACTTGGAATTGTAGTCATTACTTATTTATCATCTATCTCCACCTCTAAATTGCAGCATCCCTGAGGACAATTTTCTCCATCTTGGTGCTGTCTTCTTAGCACCTTAAAGAGGCCCCAGCCCACAGTGGGTGTTCAGGAACTATTTGTCGGATGACTGAATGACCTCGGCCTTAATTCTGTCCCTGACCAATTTACAGTATATGTGTGGAGACAGAAAAGATACCTAAGGAGATTAAAACAAAAGGTGGCTATGGCAAAAATACGATGAATTGTTTCTGATGATGAAATGCCAAGTGAATATTACCCCCACCTTAAAAGACCACCAGACACGTGAGTCAAAGCCAATCAGCAAGGGTAGTTTATTGCAGGTTCGAACCTGGACCTCTGGGCCGCTCGTTGCCGATAACACCGAGAGGTCCAGAGCTGGGTTGGTGCAGGGTTTTTATAGACAGGTACAAACAAGTTTCGGGTGGGGCTGAGCTGATTGATTGATAGTTTGAACACAATTGGGAGTCTCCTGGTGGAATGTTACATTCCTGCTATCAAGCATCCCTGTTAATGAGATTTAGGTTTAGAAGAAATTTAACTTTATTTACTTTTCCTTCTACCTCAGCCTCCTTCTGTTTTTCATGGAGGGGAGGGTGACATTAGGGCTATTGATAAGGTAACTTCTTTGTTGTAAATCTCAAGGATATTTGCAAACCAGGGGAGACTCCTACCTTGCAGGACTGTGATCTCTGCAAGTTAACTATTTATCGTTTTATGGCAGTCAGGGGTGCCTGAGGAATGCTACACATATGGAGGGGAGCGGGTGAATGGGGGGGTGCAAGGCGCCAGCCTTTGCTTTGTCCTTAGCCAGCCTCCTGCTCCTTCAATGATTATCAGTCAGGGTGATTGTGTCTGCCTGGAGGGAGAATGGCTTGGAGGGTGGGGATGCTGTAGCTGACACTGTGGTTACCCTTCTTGCATCTAGACTTTCTTCCCGGTTTACCTGCATCTGTGATGTGGCCATGCATACTGGTGCTTCCCACCTGTGAACTCAGGTCTGTGGTTCTCTGGGTTTTTCTGGTATCATGGGAGCTTGCTCAGCTTGGGTGCAGGGTGACCCAGAGGTGCTGGACGTGAAAGGCTCTGGGAGTGAGTAAATACTTTTGCTTCCCTACTCAGCACTGGGACAACGTGGAGGCATGTTTTCTACAGTCCCTCCTGGTGGGAGGGAGCACAGGTACTCGGAGCAGTAATCCCCCACCCCCATATTAGCTTCCCTCCCTCCCCTGTTTCACTTCCCCTCCACCTCACCTGGTTGTCCTGGAGTAAACCACCAGCATCAACAATTTGTCTCCGGGTCTGCTTTCAGGAAGCTCAAACCAAGAAGGGCAGGGTGGGGTAGAGGCATTTTAGAAACAGTAGAAAAAGTCAGTAACCCAGATTTCTCTGTGGCTCTGACTTTCCAGCAGTCGAGGGAGCCTCCACGCCCGCTCACACCTTGCCTACACCATCGCACACTTGCTCAAGAGAGAAGGAAGCCCTTGATTCCTGGTGGCAACGGGCAGCTGAAGGTAGGGAAGTGGCGAGGGTCCGGGAGGCAGGAGTTTTTCAGTAATATGCTGTGTGCCCTTGGACAGATGCCCTGGGCATCTGTCTTATCACTGACCCCGTGATGTGGGTGGTATGTCTAACCTCTAAGCTTCCTTCTCACTCTGGGGCTCTACAACATTATCTCGCTTTGCTATTCTTCCTTTCTTTCCCTCTCACTCTGATTCCAATCATCTGTGTCTCTCAAGGTCCAGTTTTGGGGAACGGGCTGGTAAAATGCCCAGCTTTAGTTGTCCCTGGTAAGGATGGGTGAGGCTTAATCCATGCAGCATTCTTTGGGATCCTGGAGATGACCATATTCTCTCTGCCTGCAGTGTCATTATTGTTAATAATGATGACATCAATCTACCTCATCAGGACGCGCAAGTGCTTAACTAAGAAAAATGCTTTTGTCGCTGTTAGTAAATATAAAGTGAGCCTACTCCATCAGAATGCCACCCCAGAGGGGGGAGTCTGTTCCCTTCCCTGTGCCCTGATGACTGCTCGTTTGCAATCCTGCCCTTCTTCCAACGACAGCATTTATTTTTTATTGATGTTTCAGCACTTTGACAAATACATTTTTCCATGAAGAGAAACATAATTAACTTAAGTCATTTATATTAATCACAAGGGGGGAAAATCATGCAAAACAGGGGTAATTTTGTATTGAACAAGGCACGTTGTCTAATGAATATAGATGATGTTGATTTATGTGTTTATCCAAAAAGCATCAGTAGGGAAAAAATGCCAACCCCCGAGTCCCACCCTATCCCCCCCAAAAGCTGAAAAAAAATCCCTCAAGTTCTATTTAATGATGCTTCCTGGGTTGGTGGCATCCTGCCCACAGACTGAAAAATAAAATGACTTTTCAAGTGTTTACGGAGCTTGAACAGCAAGAGAAATTCTCTCCCAGCGTGGGTGTCCTCTGCCTGAATCCCAGGGAAGCTGTAATTACTTATTCCTGCAAACACTGGGCCAATGTGGCTGGGTCTATGCAGGTAGGATGGTGTGGACTCTTTCCTACTGCAGCTTTGGGACAGGTCTGAGGGCCAAAACTGCAGGCTGTGGTTGGCAGGGACTCGACCACCAGAGCTCAGATCTCCCAGCCGTGTGGACTAGCTGAAGTAGATCCATTTGATGGGAAAGTTACATCTGGAATAATTCACTGTTGTGAAAAAGAGTGGTAATGCCTCCTGTTTCCAGCCTCGCCTCCCCATGTGTGTGAGTACAGCTGCTGGGGGAGCTCGCAGGTACCAAGAAGAAGGGGAGGGGGAGGAGACAAGGATGCATCACGGGAACATCACTAAGTCACACAGTGTTCGAGCCAGGAGCCGATACCTTACTTACAAAAGCATGGAACCCAGGCCCCTCATTTCCCCACTGAGTAAACTGAAGCCCAGAGAGGAACAATAATTGGTGCTACCAAGCACTCCCTATGTATCAGGCATCATTCTAAGTGTTTTTTTGGCGTTGTAATCTTCACAGTAATTTTAGGGGTTAAGTGCTGTCATGGTCCTCATTTTACAGCTGAGGAAATTCAGGCTCAGAGGAAGGATGGTGCTTCTGCAGGAGCCCACAGAGAGTCATTGGCTGAACAAGACCCCAGACTTTCTGACTCCTCTCTCCCCCCACCCAGGAGGGAGGGAGCAGCTCGTTGGGAGTGTGTGAATTCCCCCAGGGATCTTTTGAGCAAGACTTTGGAAACTTTTTTAGAGCTTGGTTCCATCTCTCTTCTTTTTGTTTTATGTGGGCTGCTCCCTTTGCTGTCACTGTCCATAAACATCCCTACACAATCTCAGAGGACTGCGAGCTTGCCTCAGGGACACAGAGGTGACAGATTAATGAGTTATGAGAGGGTACCTGGGTGGGGGTGGGATCTGGGTTGGGATTATTGGGTGGAGGCAGAGAGTGTTTGAAGGCCGAGGAGCCAGAGCCGGGGTTCCTGGAAGAGCAGAAGGAGGCCAGCCCTGGAACTTGCTGATGGTGTTCCAGTGGTAGCAGTTCCTTTTGCCCATAGAGAAACAGACAGGGCAACCTCTTCCTGACCTGAAATCTGGATTTTTAGTTTTTTCTTCTTGTTGTCTGTTTTTGACTTATCATGGTATCCCCTCTACTTGAGACCCCCAAATAGCAGTCCTGAGGACAATGGATCTAGACCGTCTGGATTCAAATCCTGTCTCTGTCACTTGCTGTGTGACCTTGGAAAACTCCCCTAACCTCTCTGGACTGAGTTTCCTACACCTCCACTAGGGTATAGCTAAGGATTAGTGCTCAGATTTAGGACAGTGCAGCGAATCTATGCATTGGCTATTATAATTATCATGAGAAGAAATTGAATCCCCAGAGTACACACCTCCTTGTATGTGACCACACAAAGTCATAAGCGAACATCAAGTTTGGGCAGACTTGGCTCAGTGGGGAGGAGCAGGGAGCCCAGGAAGGGCTTTTGGGGTGGGTGCGGGAAGGTGGGACCAACCAGAGACTAGTTTCGTGGTTTCCTCGGCACTCTGTGCTCTGAGCCACCATGCCCACGGACCAGGCTGCAATCTGTCTTTGGCCTGGTCTGTGGCTCCTTGCGCAGCTGGGCCAAGCAGGAGCCTGGGCCCCATCCATCCTCGGCTGCTTGGACAGCGGTGCTGGAGAGCGCATCTGTCACTGTCTCCCATGGCATGGGTGAATGGCGTGTCATCTTTGACAAATGTCTATGCCAGCAAGCTCTGCGTGGCTGTGTATAGTTACAGACACTGAAAACGCACAAACACAGACGGGCTGCTCCACACGCCAGCAGACACAAAGGAGGACTAGCGCTACAGATTGGAGGGGCTGGGGAAGGGCGGCCATGGAGAGCGGGACGTCCACTTGAAAGATCTGGGCTCTGCCTCCTACCCTCTCTCTCTCTTTTCTAAAACATTTTATTTATTTACTTGAGATACAGAGAGAGAGCATGAGAGACAGAGCATGAGCCGGGTGGAGGGGCTGGGGGAGAGGGAGAAGCAGGGATCCCGATGGGGAGCTCAATCCCAGGACCCTGGGATCACAAACTGAGCCACAGACAGATGTGAGCCACCCAGGCACCCCTCTGCCTCTTGCTCTTCACAAAACTTTGTGCAAACCATTTCCTCTCCCTGTGCCTGGGTTTTCCTGTGCATGAGGTGGGGATAAAAGTCCCCGCCCTGCACTGTGCAGTATTATAGGAATCCATCAAGATGTTCATCACCCTGTTAGCAATGATAGCAGCTACCCCCTTTCAAGCACTTGCCTTGGGTCAAGTGTTTTGTGCCTATGTGCGCAAGTCCCCCACATTCCTCAAATAAGCCCATTTTACAGATGAGGAAATAGATTTAGAAAAGCAACCTAGCTGGGGGTCACACAGCAAACAACAGAGCTGCGTTGGCGGGCAGGCAGTGCCCACTCTGGGCTGGGATCTGGCAACCTGAATCTGCAAAGGGCCGGACAGTTGATGCTTTATGGTTCATAGGCCATGTGTTCCCTGCTGCATCTACTCAGTTCTACTGCCAGTGTTGTTCGGAAGACTGACAATAAATAAATGCGTGTGGCTGTGTGCCAATGCAATTTTATTTATAACACAGTTGGCCGGCTCGATTTGTCTTTGGGGCTCACAGGCCATAGCTTGTGACCCCTGCTCTAGGCTTCCAAATCAAAGGAGAAGATGAGAACAGAGGACTATGTATGCTTCAGGATACCAGCTCAGGAGAATACCAGCTCAGGAGCTGGACTGCCTGTGTGACAGTCCCAACTGGGCCCCTTACTGCTTGTGAGATCCTGGGCAAGAGACTTAATAGCCCTATGCCTCAGTTTCTCCATCTATAAAATGGGAATACTAATATTGCCCACCCTTCAGGCTTCTTGTTAGAATTACATGGTTAACCGTGGGTCTAGCACATCATAAACATTGGGTAAATGTCACCTATTATCACACCCCAGTGAACATTATCATCGACACTTAAGAGGCTGATGTTAATTTAAATGGTGAGTCAAACAAGATTTCCCAGCTCAGCTCTCCTGGTTCCAGCTTTCTGCTTTCTTCCTGCAAGAGCCCAAGTCCTTAATGGGGGGAGTGGCTGCTTTGTCATATGTTCATCTCTTACACCCCCGGGATGACAGACAAAGGGACCTTAGGCACTAGCCTGCCTTTTACCATAGAACACTGAGGTCCAGAGAGGGGAAGGAACTTACTCGAGGTCACACACAAAAGTGTCAGATTCACTTTTCCTTTCTCCCCAGTCAGTGCTCCTTCCCAAGTCGCTCAGATGGGCTCTCCTGGCTCTGTGGAATGCAAGGCATCTTTCTGCAGGTGAAGTCATCCAGAAGGGGGTGGCTTTCCAATGTCTGGGGCTGGCAAACACAGCAGTGAAGGACAGAGACTGAGGCCAACCTCCTCCTTTCCTGACACAAGCCTTGGAGAGCCCTGTCCATCCGGAGCCCTGAGCCCCAGCACGTCCCAGTTCAAGGCCCTGTCTCCTCACCCACAATTAAGAAGCCTCCATCCTCTGGTCTGCTATATTCTCTGGGGAATGACCAGAGGTAAGATTTCCCGGACAAAGCTGGGAGTAGACACTAGGTAGAATCTGCAAACAAATCACACTTGAGTCAGAAGGTAGTGAGTTCTTTTGCAGTTGGTACTTCTGGTTGTATATTGAGAAAGAGAAAGCAAAATGGTCCAGACAGCAGGCCTGGTAACTACCAACCAGCCAAGCCCTGGTGGCTCTTGTGAACATAAATCATGTAGTACAAAATTGGATTCAGACAAGGGCTCCCTGGGACCATAATGGAACATGATAAGCACATGGATATGAGGAAATAACCCCGAAATGCATGAACATCCTTGTCTGCCAGCAGATGCAAGGGGTTCTTCTTTCTTCATCAACGACAGCTCTAGCCTCACTTTATTCCTCTTGCCTCCTTGATACAAATGATTAAGATATCCAACCAGCAACAGCTCCCTGCTCCCTGACAGCACGCAATCTAGAACAACACTTGCTTCCCCAGTCCTCTCTAAAATCACACAAAACAAGCCCAAAATCTGGACTGGCCTTTCACTGAAGTACCCCATGGTTCCCCATGGAGCATGCTCTCCTGTGCCGACACAGGTTAATAAGCCTCACTGTGCTCGATGAAGAGGTGGACCTGGGGATCTTTGGCTACTGGGCTTTATCTGCGTATTTATTGATACTGGAATGTGAATGAGTGAGGTGAAGCGTTCAATGGTGAGGAGGAAGGTGGAGTCAATCCCTGAGTCCCACAGAGACTCAGGTGCTCTAAGTGTGATAGGTAGCTTTCGTGAGGTAGATCCTGCCATGAGCACTATTTCATTTTATTCTCCTAATGACCTTGGTGGAGTACTAACATTTCCATTTTTAGACAAACAAACAAACCAACAACCCCCCCACACCACCCCCGAGGCCCAGCAAGCTTCAGGAACTTCCCTGTGGTTCTGCAGCTGGTAAGGATGGGTCCAGGAGCCAGGAGTCTCCCAATGCCAAGCCTTCCAATGTAAGGCTAATCTGTGGTTTACATAGCAAGAAGGCCCCATGCACCATCTGGTTCTCACAATTGACACACTGACACCTTAAGATGGGTGGTCTTCTTTAGAACATATTGACCACATGGTCAGAGTCAATCAAGGGGTTTTGGTGGGCAGTCTTTCCATCTTCAGAACATACAACAGCTCTCAGGGCTAGGCGTCCACTACTTGGTCTGAAGGATGCAGCTATTGCTGCTGGCCTGGCACTGGGAGTTGAGGATCAGGGAAGAGCCCCATGGACACTTTTCCTTTAACCCTGACCTTGGATGTGGAGAAAGGTGAACCCTCCTACACTGCTGGCGGAAATGTAAATTTCAGAGTGGTGAAGCCACTCTGGAAAACAGTATGGAGGTTCCTCAAAAAGTTAAAACGGGAGCTACCCTATGACTCAGCAATTACACTACTTGATATTTATCCAAAGAATACAAACATAGTGATTTGAAGGGACACATGCACCCCAATGTTTATAGCAGCAATGTCCACAGTAGCCAAACTATGGAAGGAGCTGAGATGTCCATCAACAGATGAATGGATAAAGAAGATGTGGTGTGTATGTATGTATGTATCTATCTATATGTGTATGTGTGTGTGTATATATATATATATATATATATATATATATATATATATGAATATTACTCAACCATCAAAAGAAATGAAATCTTTCCACTTGCAAAGATGTGGATGGAACTGGAGGGTGTTATACTAAGTAAAATAAGTCATTCATAGAAAGACAAATATCATATGATCTCAGTCATATGTGGAATTTAAGAAACAAAATGGATGAACATAGGGAAGGGAAGGAAAATATAAAAAGATGAAATCAGATGGAGGCAAACCGTAAGAGACACTTAATTCTAGGGAGCAAACTGAGGGTTGGTAGAGGAGAGATGGGTGGGGGGATGGGGTGACTGGGTGATGGACACTAGGAGAGCACTTGGTGGAATGAGCACTGGATGTTATATGAAACCGATGAATCATTAAACTCTACCTCTGAAACTAATAATAAGCTATCTGTGAATTAATTGATTTAGGAAAACAAGTTAAAAAAGCCAAAACCTTGACCTTGACATCTAGCACTCCACATTCACTTTTTTAAGCCATCGCACAGAGGGACAATCTAATCTCATCAAAGAATGTCTAGAGCAGAGTTTTCATGAAGCTCCTTTCCCAGCTATTTGAAGAGGCACCTTCTTCATTAAGTTCCATGGGCCTGCATGTTCTGTGTGGAAGAAGGGACAACTGTAGGGTTGCATGGTGGAAAATGGAAAAGGCAGCAGGAAGGGCAGGAAGTCGGGAACTTTCCAAGTGTCCACTTTACGTTGGACAGTATGTTGGGTGCTTTTCATGGGTATGGGAACCCATTAGAATTGGCTTTTTTTTTTTAAATATACTTTTTGTTATATATTTTATTTATTTATTTATTTTTAAATGTTTAAATAAACATATAATGTATTATTAGCCCCAGGGGTACAGGTCTGTGAATTGCCAGGTTTACACACTTCACAGCATAGAGCTGGCTTTTAGTGTAACAGGAGAAGTGTTACTTGGAGGCAGGTGGCAGTGTGAGGATTTTGGATGTTGAAAGGTGGGTTCAACTTTGAAGCCCACTTCCCTGGTTTTAGGCCCCCGTTGGATAGAGCGTGTACACCAAGCACCCAGCCATTGTTCTTGGAGAACATGGTGATATTACCCAACAGACTGTACTCTGTATAGCCATGGAGATTTTACCCAGTCTGTGACCTTGAAGAAGTAGAAAATGTTTTTCCCTAACTGCATAGGTCGTTGGGGTCCCTGGAGATGCAGTGTGGTTTCGGGCTGAATAACAAGGATTGGGAGGTGTATCTATCAGCTGTTGGGATGGCTTCTCCTGGCCTTGGGAGTCAGCCCAGACCTGTGGATTTAGGTCTGAGGTTCCCTTGAAGGATGACATCATCTCACCTTTCACTGGCTCTGAAGTTTCTACTGGGAGCTCTGGGGATTACTGCAGAATTACTTCTGCAATTCTGAAGCAGAAGTACTCAGTGGGCCTGCCATGTGGTGCCTGCCAAGAGTGGGCAGAAGCCCTGAGCTGAGCGCTCAGCCTGTCACCTCCTGTGTTGTCCTTGCTGTGTCATAGGTGTTCACTGGAGCTTTGCTGGACATCCATAATCTGGTTGCAGCAACTGGGGGGTGACCATCCTGTTCTCTACTACCCTGTGGAACATTGGCCTTTTGGAGTGGATCCTCCAGGGCACTGGGGTCTTCACATGGTGGCTCCCTGTGCCTGGAATATTCTTCCTTGCTCTTTCTTCAGTTGTGGTTTCTCCTTTCTCTTCCTCCTCCTCCTCCTCCCGCTCCCCCTTTTCTTCTTTTTCTCCTCCTCCTCCTCCTTTTTCTTCTTCTCCTCCATCTCCTTCTTCTTCTACTTTTCCTTCTCCTTCTCCTTTTTTTTTTTTTTAAAAGAAAGGATTATTTATTTATACATGAGAGAGACAGTCAGTGAGCATGAGCAGGGGTGCGGAGGGGCAGGCAGAGGGAGAAGAGGCTTCCTGCTGAGCAGAGAGCCTGATGTAGGACTCAATCCCAGTACCCCGAGATCATGATCTGAGCCGAAGGCAGACCCTTAACCAACTGAGCCCCCCAAGGTGCCCCTAGATGTCACTTCTTAGTAACACTTTCCCTGACTACCCCAATGTTCTAACTTTCTATCCCGTTATAATTTTTTTTTCCTTAGGTTTATCGCTATCATAATATGTAGTTTCCTTAAGCATTGTGTGTATTGTCTGTCTCTTGTATTGAGAAATGAGCACCCTTAGGGTGGGGAATTTTTGTCTAATATGGTCATGGCTACAGTCCTCAAGGTTGAGAACCCAGTTAGATGCCTGGTAGGCACGCAATGTATGTGTGTTGGAAGAATGAATGAGTTTCTGTTTCTATTACTTAGAGTTTATATTTCATCAAACACTTTTCTCATTTGTTGATATGATCACATTTTCCCCTTAAATTTATTGGTATAATGAATTATGTTAATTGATCTCCTGTCATAAATCTGTGTGTTACTAGGATAAATCCCACTTGATCATAATGACATTTTGCCAGGTTTCATTTACTGGGGCTTTATTTCCAGTTTTTACATTTATAATGAGAAGAATGATTGGTCTGCAGTTCTTTTCCTAAGCGATCTGTACCAGGTTTTGGTACTAAGGCTATGTGGGCTTCATAAAATAAATTGCAGCACTTTATCTTTTCCTATGATCTGGAAGAGTTTAATTAACGTTGGAATTATTTGTTCTTTAAAGGTTACATAGAGCTCAGCTGTGAAACCATCTGTTCCTGGTGCCTTTTGTGATGGTGGATCTTTAACCACCTTTCCAGTCTCCCTGTGGTAGGTAATTGGTCTTCTCATTTTCTAAATTTCCTTAGGTCAATTTACGTAATTTATATTTTGCTAGGTACATACCCACTCCCAGGTTTCCTATTTTGCTTCTGCAGAGTTGCTGTAGAATTCTCTTTTTATTTTTTATATCCTCAATGCATCCGTGCCTGTGTCTCTTCTGTTGTTCCAATTCTTCACTTTGTTCTTTTCCTTTTCCCTGTAATCAGGCTCCTGATGGATTCGCATGTCCTCAGCGCTCTGGAGAAGCTGAGAGGCCTGGGCCCACACCTGGAACCCACAGGTTCACGGAGAGAGGTGCCTGGGGGAGGCTGGCACGGAGCCGCTCAGGATGGTGGTGGGAGGACCCCAGCAGGCCAGGGAAGGTGGATGGTGCTGGCGGCTGGAGTGTGACTCCTGGCTCTCCCTCTTCCTGGTCGTGTGACCTTGGCAAGATGCTCTGCTTCTCCGCCCTTGTGTTTCCCTCTCTGCAAGTGCCTAGCTCACATGGGTGGGGAGGAGAACTGGATGAATGTATTTGAAGAAAGTGCTGTGTACAGTCTCTGGCAGGGAGTGGATGTGCAGTTAGCCTTAGCCTTCTCTGTGGAAAGAACACCGTGGAGGGAACAATAGGGCACAAGCATTTCCAGAAATCACTGGGTGTGCTATGGAAGAATGGGCTTTGAACCCCCATCCTGCAGATATAGGGGAGGAGTTGTGGTTTGGGGGACTACAGGGAGTGTGACTTCCCTCTGGGGTCTCAAGCTAGTTAGCGAGGGGGTCATCACAGTGACGTGTGTACTCACCACATCCTCCCTGTAGCCCTGTAAGGTAGGTGGTAGGTTAAACCTATGAGACTGGCAATATTCAGCCATTTTTAACCCACATCAAGGCACTTTCATATGGTTCACCCTGATGTTACTATTGCCATCGTTTTTTAGACGACAGACTCGGAGGGGCCAAGCAGCTGTCCTAAGGTCACACAGCCTGTTGATGTAGACTGCACTTTGGTCAAACCAGGGCCATAGAATTCCAAAGCCTATGTGATCCCTCCCAGTGTGGTCAGAAAAGAAAAACCCCATAAAAGCTGTTGCAAAGATATACTGCAAACCCAATTTGAGCAAGGTGGCCAGTACAGATGGTTGCAAAGCAGTAATTGTCTAAGCATCTAGAAGCTGAGCTGAACAGGAGGAGAGGAGCAGGGCTCTGATAGAGAGAGCTCCTGGGGTCAAAAAACCCAGTCCCCAGAGCTCTGGCTTATGAAGGTAGCCACCGTCATCCTAATACCCCATTTGTGGAACTATTACGGCCAGCATCCTACTAAAGAGAAGGTGTTTATTTGCAGGACCTGGGCAGCTCTTGGAAAGCAGGCATCCTCTCACTTATCTTGTAATTACCTTCCTAGTAACAAGCTTCCTGTCAAATGGTTATCTGAAAATGGTTATCTGAACCTGAATTTTAGGTTCTTACACAAGGGATTGCTTATCTAGACAGAATTTGGGGTGGGAGAGATGATGCTATTTATGTAGTTTTGCCTAACATGGGAAAGAGAAAATGGGTTCTAACAGTTATGTGGGGTCTATCCCTCCAGGGGTCAATGGCTGGTGACACTTAAGATGGACCTTAAATGTGGTACTTAATGAAAATGACAGGATGACTTGTCAATGTGAAGGTCTGGGTTTTCGTGAGGACGCACATGGATGTATGGTACACATCCACATTCAATAAACTGACAAGGATATTGACAACACGATGCTGGTCTTCAGGTCCCCATACTAGGGAACGGCTAGTCCTTGACTAGAAGTGGTAGGATGCTGACCTCATGGTCTGACCTGAAGCTCTGTGCTGGGATATCCACCTCTTGCTCTAGAACATTCCTTCCTGAACTTCAGTGCCTGCTCATGCTCTGACTCACATATTCACCAAGAGCCTGAAGAGCCCGATCTCAGTCAATTTCCAAAGGAGGATGGCTTCTGCCCAGCACACTGCAAAATTCTGATTCTGGTTGAGCATGGTGCAGGCCCTGGTGTCCAGTCCGAGAATGCTGAGGGTGCCTTCCCTCTGTTGGGACCAGAGAGACACTGCCCTGGATTTTCTATCTCTGATTATAGGAATGATAAGGGTCATTCATCTCAGTCTGTTTTCTGGGAGGAAGATGGTTCTTGGCATCCAAGCTCAGAACGGAGTGCCCACTTATGGAGCCGAGGCTGTTTCTCTGAAACCCTCTGTGGTCAACATCATATCCTGCCAATCCCCCTTAGTGCTCTAATTTTCAGCACAAGCTGACAGCTTCTTACTGCAAACACCTGCTGCTGTCTCTGGCTGCAGTAGAGTGGGAGGCCGAGATAAGGGACATTCTAGAAGTGTCAGGAAGCTGAAGTCTCTGAGAAGAGCTCTCTGCAAATGACGGGTGAGAGTTAGTGGATAAATACCCCAGTTCCTAGCCCCTTGAGTGGGACACCCCATGACATATTCTGTGCTGTCAGTCTCCTAGAGGGAGGCCAGAGGAACTGAGCTCATTAACACATTCATTCCCTGTCTTACTTTCTCACTCTCCTGCTGCTGCTTCCTGGGCTCACTCCCTAAATAAGCTACCACATCTTTGTCTCAGGGTCTACTCCTGGGGAACCCCACGAAGACATATCTTAAACTTCCTCCTTCTCAGTCCAGCCACTCACGTGCACCTGCTAATTAATTGGGTGGTGCTCTGCAAATACCAGCAGGCAGCTGCCATCCTCTGAGCTCTTCGGTCCTCTTTGTAGCTCAAACCTCTGGGATTTGTGGGTCTAGAGAATATTAGTCAAATGTGCTCATTCTGCCGCCTGAACAAGTCTCAAGCAAACCCCTGTATCACCCACTGTATAGCATGTTTCCCAGCGGGATCCTAGGGGTTTTCAAGGGTGGAGGCACATGTGGGGGAAATTAGATTCACTTGTATCTGGACACTTGTATCTGGCTCACACCTGAGCTGAATGTCAGCATTCTGCTGTGCTAGCTTTTCTGTTGTGGTGGCCCCTCTGGATAGTACTGCCCCAAGGATGCGAGAATGCCTGGAGCTTCTCCATTGTCAGCCCAGCCTTTGTCAAGTGGCAGGCTTTTTGACATTCCTGCATCACGGGGTTGGTCCGGTGCTTCTGTGAGTCCTTGGGTGCAAGGCCTGGCTCTGCATCAGTGAGCTCCTCTCTGCACCGCCTCCTCTAGCCACCATCATCCATGTATCTAGGGTGTCACATGCAACTCGCTTGAACTTCAATCTCCTCTGTCATGGGCAACTCCTTTCTTGTAGTAGCTGAAGACAAGACCCCAAGGGTCATTTTGACTCTTCTCTTCCTGTCATACCTCATATCCAGTCCTTCAGTAAATACTGCTGCCTTAATCCTCCAAACTCTGTCTGATCACGTCTCCCCACCTCCCCGCTGTCTCTCTGGTACAAGGATCATTATTTCTTGCTTAGACTTATGCAGGAGCAGAGTCTCGCACACTGATGCCCTGATCCCACCCCCACCACCCTTCTGTGTATTCATGACACAGCAGCCCTTGAAAACTGAAACCAGTTCCCACCTCTGTCAGAGCCTTCCTTGGATCTCACTCTAGTGGAGTAAAGGCCACATCCTTACAGTGGCTTCATGGGTCATGAGAACTGGTCCCCAGACCTTCCCATGTCTCTCTGACTTTAGATGCCACCACTCAACTCCTGGCTCACTCAACTCTAGCCACACTGCCAGCCATACTGCTCTCTTTGCCTTTTCTCCAACATCCAGCCATGCCCCTGCCTTTTGGACTTTGAACTCACTCTTCCCTTTGCCTGGAACATCCTGCCTCCCGCCCTGCCCCTGACCCTACTCCCCAGAGAGGCTCTCTTACCTCCTTCAGGCTTTCACACAAAGCTTTCCCTGCTGAAAACTGTCTTCACCTCCAACGCGCTCTCTAGCCCTGTCCTCTACTTTATGTTTCTCTCTGGTACTTACTGCCACCTCACACACAGGTACTTTACCTGGTTACCTTGTTATAGCTAACTAGGAGGTAAACTCCTTGGGAATAGAGACCATTCCTGTTCACCATTGTATCCCTGCCATTAGAACAAGCCTTGGGAAGTGGTAGGTTTTCAATAGGTATATGTTAGAAGATAAATATGGGTACAGTAGGTTGTGACCTTGAGTAAGCCTTCTTTTCTGGATCTTAGTACCACCAGGGGACCTGCCACCCTCGGTGATTTCCAAGGCCCTGTTCCTGCTCTTGCTCTTTGGTTTCATGAGGGAGCTGGCTCTAAGACTGGGGATGGCTCACTATTTGTCAGCCATGTCAGGACTCAGCTTTCTGCTTTCCTGGCAGAGGGATCATTAGAAAAGCAGATAAGGTGGACAGGTATATTTACCTTGCTCATCTGTAGAGGTGGACAGTAGAGGCAGGTATCCCAGCATCCACCACTGGGGCACCTGAGATCTATGTCTGGCTGGTCTTTTTTATCTAACTGGCTAAAACCTTGAGGTTGAAATTTTAAGTGCTTGGGGGTGCCTAGGCGGCTCAGTTGGTTAAGCATTTGCCTTTGGGTCAGGTCATGATCCTGGGGTCCTGGGATCAAGTCTTGCATCGGGCTCTCTGCTCAGCAGGGAGGCTGCTTCCCCCTCTGCCCTTCACCCAGCTCATGCTCATGCTCTCTCCTGCTATCTCTGTCTCAAACAAATAAATAAAATCTTTTTTAAAAAAAGAAATTTCAAGTGACTGTAATAGCTTGCTTTCTTTCTTGTGGTGAAACAAGAAAGGAATTTATCTATTTGTTCCCACACTGAGAATACTGCAAACTAGTATCTCAAAGATTGTCTCCAAAGTGCTGAAAATACATCCTGGTTTATAGAAGGAAAACGTGGTACACGGGTGGGGTGGGTACGTGCAGGTGGGCAGTGAAGGGCACATCCATCATGGGAGGGGTCTTGCTGGCTCAGGGCGGTTCTTACTGCTCGAGGGGCTAGTTTCAGGTCCCATCAGGGGGTGCTTTGCCCTCAGGCTCTTTTGCCTGATCCAGGAGACAAGTTGGAAAGAATGGAATCAATTTGAAAGTTTGAGGACAAAATGTAGGTAGTTGGAAGTCCTCTTTCAGGTTTTGTTTTTTTTTTTAATTTAAATTAAAAAAATTTTTTTTCAGTGTTCCAGAATTCATTGTTTATGTACACCCAGTGCTCCGTAGCTTTATGTCCCAGATTGCTGGTGTGTGTGTGTGTGCATGCACGCCTGTGTATGTGTGTACATATGTGCACTTGTACATGTGCATGTATGTGTGAAAGTATCCAACAGCTAATGAATAAGGATCCAGGAATATGAGCCAAAGTAACAAAGGGAGCAAGGACGAAAAAGCCGACTTCAATTACCCAGCCCATCCCCAGATCCTTGGTCCACAGCACTTCTAGGCATTCTGACTCGCTTCCCACAGCTGAGGGTCTACAGACCTTACCTGCTTCGCAGGTACATGAGTGCTTCTCTCTGGGAGTGTGATGGGCTTGCCCCTCTTTGCAGGGCAACAGGGCTGTGCCAAGCCCATTCCAAGCCTGCAGTCCTGCCCTCTGACGTGCACTGCTTTCTCTCTGCCACTCTCACAGCTGCTGCCCAGGGGTCCAAATGGAGGCTGTACTCACAAGTTGAGGGGTTGGGCTGGTGAAGAAATCATTTTTGCAGGACAGAAAGTGTCTCCCCATTACAGCAAGGCATATTTGGGGAAAGGGTGGGGTTGTCCACTGTCATCCTTGCTCTGGCTGGGTTGGCGATGCTGCACCCTGCTGAGGTGGACAGAGACTAAGTGGAGAGCAGGGCGTTGGTTGGGTAATGCCATCTGGGCTGAGTGTTGGCAGTTTTGTGGGTTTGGCAAGTGGGAGACACTAGAGAAGTTGCCAGGTGGGCACTGAGGGAGGAGAAGGAGCTTTGCAGTTTGTCTATGGAATTTAAACTGGATTCTCATTACTATTCCTTAAGAGATGCAGAAAAAATTGACACAAATGTAAAATTACTTTTGGCAACTGGGCTGTGCTCATTTATATGTGAGGCTGTACAGAGAACGCGTCACATGGGACACTAGCTTGTGTTCGGGTTACGTATGCTTGTGTTTGAAAGAGGTGTTTGGATGTGAAAGATAAAGTGTAAAAAAATGGCTGAGTGACAGAGATAGGAAAACTGGGAAGGAAAGAGATAAGGAGAGAGAGAGAGAGAGAAACAAAAGAGGAAATAAAAAAGAAGGATAAAAGGGGAAACAGTATCGGAAAAATGGACAGATGGGGTAAATATACACAAAAGTATTGGGGAAATAGAAATCAAGGAAATTAGGATTGTCTTCTCTCTGTATCCCAGGGCTCTCTAGCACTGTTTCTTAAACCTTTAAACATTTTCAACTGTGGTTAACTACTAGGAATATATTTCACATTGCTACTTGCTATTTATACATGATTGGAATTCTTTTTTTTTTTTTTTTTTTTCTTTTAAGGAACCAGTGTTTGTGGTCTGCTATGAACCACCAGCATTCCTGTCCTGTGTTGTCCCCTCTCAGGATGACTCTGGACTTGAGTTGTAAGACATCAGCAGGGGTAATGGGAGCGAAGACGAGATAAGCTCTTGTACATGGAGACATTTGCCCTCTGGGAAGGTTTGCTCTTGGTGTGTAGTCCCGGGGAACCCAGAAGTCATACTGCAGAAGCAAATGAGCCATACAGATGGAGAGGCCACCTGCTGAAGCATGCAGTCTCCAGCTAACCCCCGAAGCAGAGCTCGCACCCATGTGGATGAAGGTATCATGCGAGTGGGTGCTCCAAGTCCAAGTGAGCCGCCCTGACTCTTGCCCGTGGAGCAGAGATGATTTGCCTTCACTGAGCCCTGCCCGAATTTCAGAATTGTGAGCAAATAAATGTTGTCATTCTAGGGCCACTACGTTTTGTGTTGTTTTTTTTTAATGCAGCAATAGATAGCCAAGCATCCTGACTAAAGGCAAGGCACCATGATAGTTTCTATTGTATTTAATTCAGTTTTATTTTTCAAAAAACTTCGTCGATTTTATGACCCACTGATGAGTCATGATCCAACTTGATGGTGTCTGTTTGTAGACATGACTCCTTCTCTTGCTGCCCTCATCAATGGCTGATGTGTTTGAGATCATGGGTCTTCCAACCTTTCCCTCCATCCTGTTGCTCTTAGAATCATGGCATGCCAGACATGAAAGGCAATCTTAAGACGTCATCCAGTCCAGGGCTGTGTCTCAGAAGAGGCTTCCCTGAGCCATTTGGGTCTCTGAGTAGACGGTTCTACTCAGTAGATAAAATTTTACTCAGGGGAGGTATTTAGCCCTTTTGTATGCCTGGTTCCGAATCCTGTTAAACATAATTTACAGCCAAGCATGGTCTCTTGGTACCCACTTCTGCCAGAAACTGAATTCATCCTTACAAATGGAGAAAGGATATCACTCACCCTCCTGCCAATACCCATCCTTATGTCCCTGTTTCTCAAGTCTCTAGCTTTAAGACGAAAGAAGCATCTTCATATGTCATTCAAGCTTCCTAGAACACAGTTTTACCAAATACATGTTTTTTCCCTCTGATCCAGTGATTGCTACATCATATGCCACCAACCAAATGTAACAGAACCACAGGGGGAGCTTTTCAAATGCATATTCCCAAGCCCTGCTAGGAGGTAGGGCCTCCAAAATTTCTGGAATGTGATGCCTGAAATTCTACATTTGAAAAAAATCTTCCCAGCTTTGAAAAAGCTTCCCAGATCTGTTGGGCATTGGTATTCAGGTTCAAGGATGCTAAGTGCTATGGTCTGGATTAGTGCATTTCAGCTTTTCCTACCACAGGTCATGGTAAGAAACAATCTTACATTCTGTCTGTATGCACAGGCACGTGTGTGTAAAGGAAACAAAGCTTTCGTCAAACTCCACACTTGACGAAAACTGCACTCTAACTTTCTTATCTTATTTTATTTTTTCAGTTGCTGGTTGTAACTCATTAAACTGGTTTTACGATTAACTCATGGGTCACGCTATACAGCTAATAACACAGCCAACCTAAGCAAATACAGGCTACGTGTCTATTCAGCAGACATGGCTCCTTTTCCCGGGCTTTGCTGTAATAACGACCGTTTGGCATGGCAAGCCCACTCTCCATCTTTCCCCAACAAGCCCCTGATTCCACTGCTAGGAGGTCCAACCTGCAGGTAGCACTTACCAGTCCTCTTCCTCTTCGTCAGGGCCTCCAGCTGATCCTGGGCTGGAGCTCAGGCTGCAGCTGAACTGGGGGCCTGGGGCTCCCTCTGGGCTCAGTTTGTTGGAGCCAATAACTTCAGGAGCTTTTGATTGCAGGGAGAAAGAAATAGCAAGGGTGGGACGGTGCAGGGCTGTGACGGCTAACCTCTGCTTTTTCTCCACGATGACTGTTCCGGAGTCCTCAAGGGGCAGGAGTTGGAATTTGCAGCCTGAGAATGGGTCCCTGAAAGGCCACAAGAGCCTCCCTGGAAGGGCAGAGATTCTTCAGTGTCCGGCTGCTGAAGCACCTGTGAGACACCTCTGGGACCCCCAGAAGGGAACTGGAGAAGGCTGTTAGGCAGAAAGTGGGGTGCCCTCATCTGTGTATCTGGTGATTTGGGTCACCTGCTCCTGATCTTCTATTTTCATCTGCTGTCAATTCTTAGGCTGAGAAGTTCCTTGGATCCACTGCAACCCTGGGGCTTGCTCGCTCCCCAGCCTGCCTCTTTCAGACGCAGAGATGGAGACTCTCCTGGTCTACTCTAGGACCTGGGGATGGGTCCTCGTTCCCTGTTCCACTCTCTCTAGACCTTGGACCTGCTTCTCGAGCTTCATCCTTTGGCCAGCTGAGCTGCCATCTTTCCTGTCTGCCCTCAGACTTCAGCCTCTCCATCTGCTCCATCATTTTGGACATTTGAGACACCCACAGGAAATCAAAACAAATTTTAAAAATGTGCCATTTATGGTGGCCAAGAAAGCCAAACTGATCCCCAAATGATTGATTTAGTGGTTGCAGCTGGGCCTGGATGCAGACAGACCGCTAATGAGGTAATTTTTCTAAAGGCACAGTGTAAACAAGATAACGCCTCCCACCCACCCTGCAAGTCTCTCTGGGTTTCCATCCCTCTCCCTCAGTTTTCTGCAGAGATGCACACACCAGTTAACGTTGCTCCACTGTTAGGGGTTGAACTGCGGCCCCGCCCAATGATATGCAGGAGTCCTAACCCCTCAGTCTTTCTGGATGTGGCCTTATTTGGAGACAGGGTCTTTACGGGGAGGTCACTGGGGTACAATGTGGCCATTGGGGAGGGCCCTCACCCAGTATGACTGGTGCCCTTATGGAAAGAGGGAAATGGAGACACACAGATATGCAGAGAGAGAAAATGGTAAGAAGAGACACGGAGAAGATGGACATCTATGAGCCACAGGGAGAGAGGTCTGGAACAGATTCCCCCTGTCACCCCTCAGAAGGACCCACTGTGCAGCCAGCCGGGTCCTGGACTTCGGGCCCCCACAGCTACGAGACAGCACATTTCCGTTGTTGAGGCTCCGTGCTCTGTGGTATGTTGTGACAGCTGCACCAGCCAACTAATGCCCACGTGTTTAAAGTCTTTGGCTTTTGTCTTCTCTCAGTTGGTGATTCTCCTTTCTGAGGTAGGACAGCATGGAGAAGGCAAAAAGGGTGGGGCAGAATCCCCGGGAAAGCATGGGAAGGCTTGCCCTTCGGGGCCCTTCCAGAGCTGTGGCTGGACCCACTGGGGCGCCCTCACGTGCTCATAGGTTTTTGTGGAATTTGCAAACAATATGCAAACTGCAGTCAGTTATGATTGCTGACATTCCTCACTGCAGCTTTCCATCCAGCGCCCTTCCAGCCCATCTGGTGGCCTTTGAATGGCCACACGGTATTTATTCCCAGACCCAGATAAAGGGAATTAGAACTGAGAATACATACATGGGGTTGAGTGAGATATATGTATGATTTGCAGTTACTTCCACATGTAATCCACATATAGGCAGGGCACCCAGGAGTGCCCCTCTATCTTCTGTCCATTCACCTCGGGATGTGACATAAAGGTATAGACCAAGTTCTATCAGTATGCGAACAGGGTCCAAGGCACCCAGCACCCGACGTATGTGGGCAGTGGAGAAAATTCAGGTTTGAAATATGGAGGTGAATGCCAGCCAATGGGAATTCTTCCACTCATTAAATGTGGAAAACATTCTAGGTCCTTATAAGCATGTATTAGAAAGCTGTGCTAAGCAGTTAGTTAATATAAATTTATTTTTCTGGATTGTGTGATTTCTGTGGCATTTGTCAGCTTCTCAGAATTTGTAATTTGTTCTCATTTCTTCCCTTATTTATTTGAAATATTTGCTTTTGGATCTAATTTTGTGTTCATATCATGGTGTTTTCCTTAGTATATGTGCTGCAGAAGGGAGCACTCATGGTCTTTTCCTTGAAAGGGCTTCCTAAGATGGCTCAAGTTTCAGTCCCACCCAACTTCGAGCTGGCCCTGGTTACGGGAAATGAACAGGGAAGGGGGGTGTTGTGATGGGCAGGCAGAGCATTGGTGGAAGGTGAGGGGGGCATTTGGACATACTTTGGAGAGGGAAGCAAAGGTGGAGGAAGAAGCTGAGGACAGTGAGCTGGGCTTTGCACTGGGAGACAGAAAATCACCCAGCCAGCCCAGCCCTGCCACTCAGTTTGTCCCATGCTCCAGGGAAAGTCAATTTCCCTTCCTGAAATTTATTTTATTTTATTTATTTATTTGACAGGCGGAGATCACACGTAGGCAGAGAGGCAGGCAGAGAGGCAGGCAGAGAGAGAGGAGGAAGCAGGCTCCCTGCCGAGCAGAGAGCCTGATGTGGGGCTTGATCCCAGGACCCTGAGATCATGATCTGAGCCAAAGGCAAAGGCTTAACCCACTGAGCCACCCAAGGTGCCCCCCCCTTCCTGAAATTTCTTAAGAGCCGTGTGTCTTGCGGGGTTACCTCTGATACACCTTAGGCTCCAATTTTCTAGGATCCTGTTATCTCCATCACTAGGGGAGAAAATGGAGTCAAAATTGTTAGTGTCTGGTGAAGCCATCTTCTGAGGAAGGAGAAGCACCTGAGGAAGACCTCTCTGATGAGACAGGACTTGCCAGAGCTCCAGCTAGGAATCCCAAATGACAGGTGTGGTTTTTGCGGTCACTCACTCTCGTCTTCACTGGTTCTGTTCTCCAGCAGCTACACACCAGGCAGATCCTGCATGCCAGCCCTCCACGGACACTGGGGAAAGCACAGTGAAGGAGACAGCCCCTCCTTCGAGAAGCTGGCATTCTGGGCAGGGAGAGAGGTCATCCACTGTATCACAGAGGGTATCACAGAGGTGCTCTTGCTGGGGCTCGCTCATCTCTAGCGAGGTGTCTTAGTGATTCTGGAAAACGTGGGTGTGTGTGATCCAGGGGTATGACCCTGACCGCACACTGGAATAATCAGAGAAGTTTTTAAAGTAAATATATTTCCATGGACCCATCTCTGGAAAATCTTGGTTAGTTGGGGGGTGGGTGCAGCAACATTTTAAAAAGTACCCCCCCAAGGTGATCATCACATACAGTCGGAGTTGAGACTCCCCTCTTCCATAACCTTCTTCTCAAACATAATTGTGCACAGGGACACTTATGGATCTTGGTTGGGGTGGGTTCTAACTTAGTAGGTTGGGGTGTGTGGGAGGTCTGAGATCCCAGGTTTTAAGCAGCTCCCAGGCAGTGCTGACACTGGCCTCGAAGCAGCCCAGCTCTGAGGTCTGGCTCTCATGTCCTCTGATCTCATTTCCACCTACGTTCCCCTTGTTCTTCCTGCTCCAGCCACACTGGTCTTCTTGCAGATCCCAAAACACTTTGGGTCCACTCACTCCTTGGGGTCTTTGCACACACTCTCTCTGGCACAGTCATCCCCCCAGATGTCCTCATGGCTCGCTCCCGCACATCATTCTGGGGCCCGTGACAAAGCACCCTGACTGAGAGTCATCCTTCAAACCTTCTCAGTCTATTAAACAAGGGAAATGGATTTGAAATTGAGCACACATCAGTACAGCTTTGGGAAACCACTTGTATTAATCAACATTGGTTTTATTTTTCCATGTTATGTAATGATGCTTTAAGTTCTCTTACTAAGCGGGGGTGGTGGGGCAAGTTGGAAGTAATGGCCCTGGTCTGTGGCTCCTCCAGCAGGACCCCAGGGGAGGGCTGATGCCTGGTTTCCCCAGAGTCTCAGGCAGGCTCTCTCCGGGGGCTATATCAATAGACTCTCCTTCAGCTGGGACCCGTTTAGTACCTAGAGAATCTCCATCATGCCTGAGGGTGGCAGATACCCCAGAGCCTCAGGATCCCGTGAGCATCTTTCCAGGAGAATAAAGGACATAGGTCAGCAAAACCTAGGAAAACACTTACCCTGCTCTGGTGGGTAGGGTAGGGTTAGGTCTGATGATGTGGAGCTGGAGTCCTGTGGTAACCTACGGATGCACAGCGATTTGGTTAGGAGGTCTTGGGTGAATAAACTGGGTATGGTGACTCCAAGACCTCCTGTTAGTCATTTCACATAAAAGAATGATGACCCAGTGCTGGTTCCTTTGTCCAGAACAGCAATGTTCAGTGAGGGGCTGTCCGTTGCATGCAAAGAGACCCAAGCCTGCTGCCCTGTGCCTGGCACACAGTAGGAACACGATGTAAGTGCATTTGAGTTAAAACTATCAAATCATGGCACTTTGGCTCCTCTCTGTGGGACCACAGATGATTCCCAAAATACCAAACCCACCTCAAAATGTTAAAATGCACTTTAGCAAAATTGCAAGTTACCATGCAGTTACAGTTACCTGGAGCTGTTGGGCCCAGAGCTCAAACCCTAACTGTCACGCCTGCTCTCCACCACCTCGGCGGTGGGTGGAGAGGGGTATCTGAAAAGGGAGGGGCTGACCAGGAGGGGCTTCTCTGCTTGTTCATCGCATCATCAGGAATGTTGGGCCTGAAGTGAAGATCACACCGGCCTCTCATCGCATGGCAAGAATGTGGTCTTTAGGAAAGGTTGGAATTGCCACCTCTTTTGTTCGGGCCACAGCGATGGATTTGCCAGGGAGAGGACGGGTGTGAGGTGGAGAAGATGGGAAAATGGTGATCCGTGAGTAGGCAGCAGTGAGGTCTGTGAGGAGAGCGGGTTGGGGGGTTTGGCTGCCACGGATCAGCCTTGCCAGCAAGTGAGGAGCTGAGACAAGGGGAGGCAGAGGGCAGGGGGTGGCTGATGAAGGGCCTTCATTCAAATGTAGGTTCTATTCGGTGAGTCCTAAAGAGGTATGGAAGGTTCCTGAGCCCTGGGAGGGTGGGGGGTGCCCAAAAGAACACAACTGCGTTTGAGGACAATCAGTTTGTCAGCCAAGGGACAGGAAGATGAGTTTGGAGCAGAGACATAGGTTCCTGGTTCCTCTGTGAATTCTGGGGAGAGGTCTGGGACTCAGGCTGACCTTGGCACCTGGACCAGAGTCGTAACTCAGTGTGGAGCTGGCAGAAGGAGGGGGGCTTGAGAATGGCTTGAGAATGGAGGGGGTTAAAGCTAGCAGCATGTGAGGGCCTGGCCTCCAGGCAGACAGTGAACAGCCATCAGGCCCTGGGGCAGTACTGGCCTGATTCAGCCTCATCCAGTCACCGTCCTCATTAGAACACTCAAACCTAGGTGGTCCGTCTGCGGCTGCGTGCTTTTGTGCTAATTAATTTATCCTCATCAGAGGGCGCCATCCAAGTGCTCGGTCCCCTCTCCAGGGGTGGATGAACCAGAGGCCAAACTTGCTAAACTTAGATGGCGTTGTAGGAAGGATGATGTGGGGGTCATTTGTTGTCATGAATCATGGCTATATCTTCAGCAGGTGCCCTGTGCAGGAAGGCTGGAAATCAGAGATATATTTTTGAGACTGCTTTATAACAGCCCATGAGAATCTCCTTCTTTGTTTTATGCTTCCCCGAAGCAGAGCCTCTGAACCATGACTGCTTCCCAAACAGCAGCCTTGGCTGCAAATCAAGACCGTCTTGCACCTGTAGGATGCAGGTGGCCAGAGGGGGCTCTGGACGAGCATCAGTCTTTCTCTGCCACGCCTTGGGGTCCCCACATCAGCAGCAGCCACCTGTCTTTGTGTTGGTTGTGGCCACAAAGGCAGAATAAACCTATCCCCGTAAAGCAGGTCTTCATTCTTGCCCTTTGTTGCTTTTCTACTCACTCAATTGCCACCCAGCTGGGCACCCGTCCTCTGTGAACCTTCCATCCCAGCCCGCGAGACGGCTTCCTCCGCTGATCCCTTCAAGGCTAGACTCACTTGGAAGTTACCCCGTGCCTCTGGTTTCTTCTCTTACCATTTCTTTTTTCTTTCAGGTTTGAGCCTCTTCTTAGCCTCCTTCAATAAATTCATTCTTTGAAAGGAAGGACCGTGTCTTGTACTTAGGGTGACATACGATCTTTCATCCAAACCAAGACACTTCCAAGAGTGGTATAGATGTTGCTGGGGCCTGCTCATATTTTCTTGACACTCACTGTTCTTGTACATTCTGACATTTTCCTACTGCAAGCTGGAGGCCTTCCTCTATTCACTGGAGCAGCTGGAAAGACCCGAGCTAACTCATGAGCCAGGGGCAGCTGTGGCCAGTGACGAACTGGAGCTGGTGTGGAGATCCCCAGCTTCCTCCTCTGGGACAGATCTGTGGGCTGTTCTCCACAATCTGCCAGGGTCCCCCAGTGGGCTCGCATCCCAAGTGCTCACGGCGGTAACCAGCTCACGATCAGGCCCTGGACTGGTTCCTTCCCTTCCTGTGAAATTTCCCACACCCACCTCCCAGGGATAACCCTGGGCCATAGGGATGTGTGGTGACCCTTCTCCCAGGCCTCTTGGTCTGGCACTGCCTAGCATGGCGCTGGCCCAGAGCACTCACTCACATTTTGCCAAATGAATGTATGAATGGGTTTAAAGAATGTTTCGTTGTACCCCTTTGAGGGCATGCTGGCCAGTTTCTCCATTTCCCATGTCTGTGCTTGTTCACACTCTGCTGTGTACCTAATTAGAGCTTCTTGCGTCTCCCCCAACCCTAGGCTCCCACTCAGCTGATGACCTCACGTCTTATTTCACTGGGGACACAGAAGTCATGGGAAGGGACGTCCACGTGTTCTCCCGCCTGCACCCATGCTCAAGTACCCTGCCCGGCTGCCTGTTACTACAGATGACCTGCCCACACGTCCGAAGCTCTTGCACCTCTGCCCCCTCTGTTTCCTGCTCCTTGTCTTGGTCTTTGCTCAGGTGCTGCCGCTCAGAGAAGCCTTCTCCAGCTAAAATCGCATGCCTCCTCTCAGGCCTCCCCTCTATTTTCCTCTGGAGCTCTCCTAAACCCTGGTGTCCTGTATGTTTTGCTTGTCTTTGTTGTCGGCTTCCCTCCCCGTGTACACTCTATATAGACAGGAGTCTTTGTTTTGTTTGTTGTATTAAGAAAGGTTTATGGAAAGAAGAAAAGCAGGAAAGCTTTTGAGAGAGATAATGAAAACCATTTAGAGCGTAAGGCCAGAAATGGACCTTGAAAGTTAACCTCCCTCACCCCTTTCTCATTTTATAGAGGAGGGAACAGAGGCCAGGGGACCCCAGCGGTTAGGTGAAGAGCAGAATGGGAATCTCTCTGTCTCAGAGCCCATTTGGGAGTCTATCCCATAGCTAACCATCACAGAGTGAGGGCCTAAACTCTAGTTCTGTGACCCTTGGGTAGGGGGTGGTCAGCTTACTCCCAGTGCTGCTGTCTGTTGGTCACTGTTTATGTTCTCTAACGTGACATTAGCTCCCCGCTAGAACCAAAGCCCTTGAGATCATGAACCAGGGCTTCTTCCTTTGAAATTCCCAGTGCATGACCCAGTGCATCCTGTGGTGGGAGCTGGAGGCCCCGGGAAGCCTCCTGCCCTCCTCTAAGCTCACTGGTTTGCAAAAATCATCCGTTATTATTGAGCTGCCTCTATGTGCTAGGGGCTTCAGGTATGCCAGGAAGGTAGGCACTGTTGGCCCATTTTAGGGATGAGGGCACTAGGGCTCAGAGAGTTGAGCAAGCTGCCCCAAGACTGATCAAAAGCAAGTGGCGGTGTCAGAAATCATTCCCTCTCCAGGATGGACAGAGAGCCATGGGGTGGGAGAAGGGAGTAAAGATGGTATATTAGAGAATGTATATTTGCCACCTGCTTATTCCCTGATGCCCAAAAGTCCCACAGGAAGGCACAAAGTGGTCCTTTGAACAGGGCCAGTTCAAGGGCTCAATGACTGAGGGAGATTCTCCCCTGAGACAGAGTTTGGATCATGCAAAGAAGTGGGATGGAGGGTACCAGGTCCTGGAACAAGGCAGGGGGCCCAGAAGGTGCTGAGGTTGTGGGGACAGGCAGGAAGGGGTACCAGACACACCGCCTAGTTCACAATTTAGCTGATGGCACAGGACAAGGAGTCAACAAGTAATGATTGATTGCTTGGTTGATTATCTCTGACATATCCCACTTTAGCCCCAGAAACAGGGCCTAACGTGCCAACTGTCTGCTCGATGTGGGATTTTAGCAGTTATGATTTTCAAGTTGGAACCAAATATAGACCCACATTGAGCTGGATAGAGCTCTTAGCCTGCAAGTAAATCGCACAGCCTTCGGAGCCATAAACAAGCTTAGATAAATAAAGGCTGGGTCGATTTCCTGGCTGTGAATCTCAGAATGCTCCCTTGGAGGTGTTGATTGATACACTAAGACTCAGAAGTGAGCATCGCACCTGCCTCATCAGGAGGCGACAAGTGCGCACACCTTCCCAGGCAGCTCAGCGGAGGCAGGGCCTGGCCTAACTTGGTGGCTGCTGGGCCTCAGCGGGGCCTGTGCTCCCAGCCCCCAGAGCACGAGAAGAGAGAGACAGATGTCATCGAGTCCGAACCCCTGGCTTCCCTGAAGGGGAAACTGAGCCTCAGGGATTGGCAACTTGCCCAGGGAAAGGGATCATTAGAGGCCACAGTGGAACTGGAAACACCCCTGTGCCCTGTAGGTACATCCCTGGGCCTGCTCCTAGGCCATTTCGGGCAGAATGAACGTGTCCATGTCTAGATTTCTGAACACTCCACACTGAGGGCATGCTCTGGACATCCTTCTTAAAGGCAGGGCCACCTGGGCAAAGGCTTTTGCTAGCCGTACACCTAGAGAAGGTTTCTCTGAACTTAAAAGGAGTACATGAACGGAGTCTCTTGACGCTGCCACTCCCGGGACTTGTACTGGGAAGAAAGCGGCTAGTACAGTCATTTTTGAACAAGAGAGCTACACCATCGCCTGGAAGAAAAGGAAAATATAACAGAAGAGAAAAAAATAGTCCCTTACCATGTGATATCGGTGAGTTTCTCCTGAGCTGCTGCGCTTTTTCAAGACTTTACCACTTCTCTCCCAGGCTTGTACCATTGCCTTGTAAAACAGTGTTTTAAAGAAATTGTTAAAAGGTTTTAAGTTACAGTAAGATGCAGAGAAAAGCACGCCGTGTGCCTACCACCACAATTAAAAAAAAAAAAGCTCACATCTTCTTATTCCATACCTGTGTACATTACGTACACTCCATGCATGTATACGTAATATAGATACCACGGGCATTCTATACATGGGTGTGTATATAATCTTATAGCTGAAGCCCCTTCCCACTTCCCCACTGTCCTGCTCCCACCCTCCCCTCCTCTGTCACTGATAGCCTGAAATGGTTCTGTATTATTTCCAGCCATGAAGGTACAGAATTGGTCTCCAACTGAATGTACTTTTTGTAGCTTAGTATTTTTTTTAAACTTTATTTATTTATTTGAAAGAGGGAGGGGAGGGGAGGGAGAACGGGAGAGGCGAAAGAGAGAATTTTAAGCAGGCTCCACACCCAGTGGGGAGCCCAATGCAGGGCTTCATCTCATGACCTTGAGATCATGACCTAAGATCATGACCAAGAGCTGGACGCTTAACAGACAGAGCCATCCAGGTGCCCCGAGTAACTTAGGTTTTGATTCAATGTTATGTTTTCAGGCTGTAGCCATGTTGATACACGTAGATCCAGTTTCTTCTTTTAATTGAATTAATTTTAATTTCAAGCCTTCATTGGAGTCCAGTGTATTAGCTTGTTAGGGCTGCTGTGACAAAGTGCTAAAGACTGGGTGGTCCAAACAACAAAAATTCATTTCCTTGGGGCGCCTGGGTGGCTCAGTGGGTTAAGCCTCTGCCTTCGGCTCAGGTCATGATAGCAGGGTCCTGGGATTGAGCCCCGCATCAGGCTCTCTGCTCAGCAGGAGCCTGCTTTCCCCCCTCTCTCTCTCTGTCTGCCTCTCTGCCTTCTTGTGATCTCTTTCTCTCTGTCAAATAAACAAATTAAATCTTTAAAAAAAATTCATTTCCTTGCAGTTCTGGAGGCTAGAGGGGGCAAGATGAATACGTTGGCAGGGTTGGTTTCTTCTGAGGACCCTCTCCTGGGCTTGTAAATGGCCACTGCTTCTCCCTGTGTCTCATTTCCTCTTCCTAGAAAGACATCAGTCATACTGGATTGCCTCATTGTAACTTAATCACCGTTTTAAAGACCCTACTTTCTGTGGTATATATATGTACATATAGACATTTAGATACACACAAGGGAATACTAGGCAGCCATCAAAAAACCATGAAATCTTGCCAATTGCAATGACGTGGATGGAACTATGCTAAGTGAAATGAGTCCATCAGAAAAAGGCAATTATCATATGATCTCACTGATATGAGGAATTTGAGAAACAAAACAAAGGATCATAGGGGAAGGGAGGGAAAAATGAAGCAAGATGAAACCAGAGAGGGAGACAAACCATAAGAGACTCCTAATCTCAGGAAACAAACTGAGGGCTGCTGGAGTGGACAGAGGTGGGAGGGATGGTGTGGCTGGGGGATGACATTGGGGAGGTATGTGCTATGGTGAGAGCTGTGAAGTGTGTAAGACTTATGATTCATAGACCTGTACCCCTGAAACAAATCATATATTATGTGTTAGTTTAAAAAAAAAAAAAAGACCCTATCTGCAAATACAGTTACCATCTGAGGTCCTGGAGGTTTAGGATTTTAACACATGAGCTTTGGGGAAATTCAGTTCAGCCCACAATAGCCATCATGTTGGTAGTTTCTCTCTCTCCTTTTCTCTGTCTCTCTCCCTCTCTCTCTACTATCACAAGCAGTGTCATAGTGACCATCTTTGTATATGTCTCTTTGAACACATGAGGGGATTTCCCTGGGACCAGCACTGGAAGTGGAGTGCTGGATGCAATGGTGTGTATATTGCAGCTCGATTAGACGAGGACACATTGCTTTCCAAAGCAGGCCTGTAACTCATACTTTCACTAGCAGCGTGCGAGTGTTTCATGAATGTTCAGTATGGCCAGACTTTCAAATTTTGCCAGTCTGATGGTGGTGAAATGGAGCCGTATTGTGATCTTAATTTTAATTTCCTTGATTGTTTATGAAGTTGACATTTTTATGTTTATTTAATGGCCATTCATATTTTCCGTTCTATGAATCACCTGTTCATACCTTGGCTTATTTTCCTATTGTTCTATCTTTACTGATCTGCAAGAAATTTGTATATATTCTAGATACCATTCCTTGCTTAACTCTAGGGATCTCTTCTCTGGTCTCCTTGCTTCCAGGGTCTCCACTTGTCAATTCTTCTTCAAGGATCTTTACCCTCTTCCCAGAGACCACAGGATAAGATGCAGACGTCAGGCCCTCATGACTGAGCTGAAGCCTGACTTTCCAGCCTTCCTCCCCAGCTTCTCTCCCTGTAGATTCCAACCACCCAGGCTGAGTCCCAGCTCCAGGAGCATGCATCACGTTTATGCTTCTAGACCTTTGCATGCTGCTCTTGCTGCCCGGAATATCTGGCCTCTCCTTTGCTGACTGCAGAAATTAGATATGCTTTTCCAAATCCAGCTCTGATGTCAGCTCTTGGGTAAGGCCCCACAGTCCCTTCACAGTGGGAGGACAGTTTGTACATACCATTACCATGTTAACTGCACCCACTGTTTTAGGGTTGGTTGTTGAGCTCTATTTCCTTGGCCAGATTGTGAGCCCCACCAAAAGCAAGCAATCCCACCCCCCCTTTTCATCTTCATGTTCTCAGTACTGATATATAGCAGTGCTTGATGTTTGTTGAATTTTTTTTTTTAGATCCTTAGTGCTATTTAAAAGATTACAATTATTAATGAGTAGGCAGCTGTAATAGAATTGTTTAGATTATTCTTCCTGCCTGAAATTTGCTCATTATCCCTAAGGTCATAAACTTGGGTTCACAAAAAACTCTGCAGGATATACGATGGACAGATGTAGTTTAGCTGTGTAAGCCCGAGTTGGGGGATTGGAAGAAAACCCACTGTGAGTAAACACTGAGAGGTGGTTGCTATAATAGTTACAGCAATGCTAAGGCATAGCAATGAAAGGGTAGTGTCTAGAATGAGACAATAGTCTGCTCTCTTCTCAGATAAGTGTCAGAGTGCTATTGGGTTCTGAGCATGCTTTAAGAAGGAGGGACAGACCAAGTAGAGTACCTTCAGGAGGAGGCCAGCCAAGAGAGTAAGGAGATAAGATTCCATGTCACCTGAGATAGGACAGAGAGAGTCCAGGCCGTTTATCCTGTAGGCTGGAGTCACCAGAGGTTATATAACTGTCTTCACACACCATGCACAAGGGGCTGTCTTTTGGAACAAAGAATCGAATTGTCCTATATCTTTCCAAGAGAGACAACCAGGGCTGATGGAAGAAATTTATGAAGAGATGAACTTTTGCCAAATAGATTAAAACATTTTAAGCATACAGATGTGAGAAGATGGTTTCGCTGTTTCGAGAAGGGAGGACTACTCCATTGGGGTGGGGGGAAGTATTTATGAAATAGCCTGGTGACCAGTTGGCAAGAAATGATGTCTAGGGAACTTGGGGATCAAATGGTGATTGGGTTTGGATTACATGACCCTTATAGGCCTTTCCAAAGCTGAAATTTCACAATTCCATGACTTTGAGTCAGATGGATCCAAGTGGGGGACCAAAGTCTCAAAACATCTTTGAGTCCTGCTAAATGAAGTTTATTCTTTGATAGGAAGGACCTCCAGCTAACAGTCTTCTGTTGTCCCCTGGTCCTAAGCCCCATCACCATCTTAAGCAACTCCATGTCTATATAGATGTCTGAGACAGTAAGCTATCTGTACTCCCAGCCTCCAAAGATCTTCTCCACTCTCTTGGGTACCTACTTGGACAAACCCTAGAATAACAATGCCCAAACTATAATGTATGCTAGAAAAACATGGATAACTTGTTAAAAGCATAGTTTCCTGGGCTGTAGGAGTATAACATATGATCGAGGTTTAAGCCATAAGCACACTGCTTTCCTATGGATCTTGTGATTGGTCTGGGGATTGGCATGTAAGCAAATCAGAGCTGATGAGATTCCATCAGACAGTTAGGGTAGATGGTGGTACTCTCTTACATTGGCTGAGACATTATTAGGTTTCAAGCTATCACATTCCTATCATGTTAGCAGGAAGAGCCTAGAAGCAAAGCCAAAATGTGAGAAGATAAATTTGAGAGATAGGGAAAATCTTGTTTAATGATAAAATTTGAGTTCTGAACCCAAATACACCCAGAGCCAGACTGTCCCTGGGATTTGTGATTATCTGCATGAATTCATTTTGTCTTTTGTTTAAGCCACTTGAATTAGGTTTCCTGTCACCTGGAAGTTTCTAAGTGATACAAACGTAAATACTATTCCTTGCCCACAGATTTGATTGGGTTGGGCTGCCAGAAGAGGTGGGCTTAGTTTATAAAACTTGTGCTCTTGCTAAAGTGCATGGCTGTCACCCAAGCTCTGCTGGGTCAGCACCTACCTATCATGTATTTAAAGCTCCATTAGGTACTGAGCATTCTTCCACATCTACAAGTGATTGAAATAGAAGACTTGATCCTTCCCCTCAACAAATTTGTGCTCTATCAGGTGCAAGACAAAATATGAGGCAAGTGTCAAGTGAGTTATGTGGGGGTAGGATCTTGGGGGCACTCATTGTGTATTGGGTTGGTCAAGTAAAAATGCATGGACAACAGGGTGTCAACAAGTTCTTAAAAAGTATATGAATAGAAGAAAGGAAGGAAGCTTTATGAAAATCTGGGAAACCACTTTTCACCCTGGGCCTGGCAGAATGGCTTCTGCAAAAAAGGTGGCAAGAAGAAGGTTCATTCTGTCTTCAATGAGGTAGTGACCAGAGAACACACCATTGACATTCACAGGTGCATCCACGGAGTGGTTTCTGGAGAAGCATGCCCCTCGGGCTCTCAAAGAGATCTTGCCGTGAAGGAGATGGAAACTGTAGATGTGCATGTTGAAACCAAGCTCAACAAAGCTATCTGGACTGAAGGAATAAGGAATGTTCCATCCTATATTCACGAGTAGTGGTCCAGAAAACAGAAGGGGTATGAAGGTTCACTAAACAAGCTCTATACGTTGGTTACCTATGTACCTGTCACCACTTTCAGAAATCTACAGACTGTTAATGTGAATGAGAACTAATTGCTGATTATCAGATAAAGGACTAAAACTGCAAAAAAAAAAACAAAACAAAACAAAAAAAACTGGAACACCATTTCTAAGCAGCTTATATAAACTTTGAGTAATATATGGTCCACGGAACAGAAATAGAGTTAAATAAACTTCCATATAATTATATCATATAGTGTGCTTTGGATGAGATAATTGTATAGGCAGACAGATGTACCTGGGCAGAAAGATGAAAAATCCAAAAGGCCTAGGAATTAGAGACCTTTTGGGTTACTAATACACTAACCCAATGTAGCTAACAGTGGTATAAAATGTTTAATTGGATAAATTACATGCTTTGAAAGTTGCCAGGTTGTGTGTGTTCCTCTGGCTCTACAGGTTAATTGCTCTGTTAATTTGGAACAGGGCTTGCCTCCTCTAAAACTGACAGTGGATTTAATCTTCATAGTGTCTCTCTTACTTTCTTGGGAGAGCTGGGGTGGAATGAACACTGGACCATGTTCCATGCCTGTTCCTGTTTTTAGAATGAGGTCAACCAGGGTCCCCTCCACCAGGCCTGCTCTCCTGTCTCCCAAACTAGGAGCCCACCACTTCCTACCAGCACTGAGAATGCTGGGGCAATACCCAAAGACTCTCCAAGTCTTTTACCCTGGTGACTTGGAACTTTTGTGCTGTGTAGCTCCATACTTGTTTCATATGTGATGCCAGAAGACCCTCATTTCACTTGTTTCTGCTCCCCTTATTCAGCTAATTCATAAGGGCCTTGGGGAAAGGAGCCCACTCTTTTTTTTTTTTTTTTGCTATACCAATGTCCATTACCCTCTCCTACCCTAAGGCCTCACCCAGTGCTTCGTCTATACTAGACACTCAGTACCAAGTTTGCAGAAGAAATGGATGTGTATATATAATTATGCCACTAGATGTTGGAAATTCACCTGGAAACCCCAAGTCCCCTGGGGTCTCCTTCTTGAAGCACTGTCCCTTGGGTCCAGATTTTATTTGTTACTTATCCTCAGCTATATTCCAGCAAGTCTATGTTCTATAGGTCATCATCACACTCTTCAGAGTGCAGTGCCTGAGACTCTTGCTCATATATCATATATCATTAGACCAAAAGACCCCAATCCTACCAGGGGTGAGACTTGGGAGGGGCACAGGAATGATGGGGGCAGAGACCCACATCCTGCCTCAGAAAATAAATACAGATCTATAAAAGGATTCCATGGAGGTTAATGATGGCTTCCCCTGGCAAGTGACCATCCTGTAAGAGCTTATTTCTGATGTCAGAATTTTCATCTTTTGGGATTAAAACATTGTTTTGTGTTAAACTAAAAGCTCTTTTCACCCATCCCATTAAACGACTATGTATTATTATCTCAGTGTGAAGGAGTTTGTATGGGTTTTCAGGTGTGCAGAGCACAAGAGGGAGAAGGGTCTCAGAGGAAGGGAGAACTAAGTAGGATACACCGTTGGAGTGGAACATTCCAAAGTGACAGGGTCAGGTCAAGTGCACAGAGGGCTTGGAGGTCACAGCAGGGAGAATGCGGAGGAGCTTTCTGACTGTCAGCTGTGAGTCTGGAGTGAGGGAAGTAACTGAGTCATGGGATCTGGATCAACAAACCTCATTCATACCTTCCTTCACTTATTCAATACATATTTGCCAAGTGGGTAATTCAGTGGCTCATGTATTAACCAAACGATGGCATTTTTTAGGGAGAAAGAAGTCACTATTAATATCTATGCTGGGATATCGGGCGAACCAGGATGTGTGGTCACCTTAGTAACATCTGCAAGACTTCATGCAGGACAGACATAAACACCCTGCTGTGCTCAAGACACCTGCAAATGAGAGGCAGGATACTGACACAGTGGTAACAAAGATAGCAAACACCCAGAGAATATTTTTTTAACGTGCCAGGTACTGTGCTAAATACTTTCTGTGACTCATTTAATCCTTCTTGTCATTGCTAATGTTATTCCCATTACACTGTGAAAAAGGAGGGAGCAGGCCCCAAATGGAGTCACTTTTGCTAAACCTGATGTCAGTAAAACAAGACAACGCTAATAACCTCATTGAAGCTTCAACCCCATAGGAATGTAAGCTTTAGCCAGTTAACATGGAATTGTCCAGTCAGCACTAGGAAAGCAATCTACCCCCATAGGCTCTTTCCATTACCCTTAGGAGGCTGACCTTACCTGAAACAACACAAGTGACCCTTAAGTGGGTCCACTTAGATGCAGGAATTTTTTAAATAAATTCAGTACAATACCGTAAATGTATTTTTTCTTCCTTATGAACTTATGAATAACATTCTCTTTTATCTAGCTTTTTTTATTATAAGAATACAGCATATAATTTATATTATACACAAAACATGTATTAATTGGCTCTTTATGTTTCATCAATAGCAGGATATTAGGTATGTTTTTGGGAGAGTCAAAAGTTATATGTAGATTTGCAACTACATGGAGGGGGATGGTTAGTGCTCATAAACTTGTATTGTTCAAGGTCAAATGTACATTTTTTGCTGATAATTTCCTTTTTCTGCCCTCTTCTCTGCCTTTAAAATCTTCTCTCTCCTATAGCTCTGTGGGGCTCCTTTCTACTTGGACGGATGGGACAGGATGCTGGACGGGGTGCTGCCCGCCTGATTCACGCATCATTTAATAGAGCCGATTTGATCTTCAAATATACTCAGTTGAATTTTGTTATTTAATGACACAGATGTGAACACTTGCCAGCACCAAATGGCTAGGCAGAGGGAGAGCCCAGAATTCCCAAGCAGGTTGGCTGGTTCCTGAGCCAGGCTCTTCTGTACTAAGGCAGTGCTGAGGGGTTTCTGAGGAGGGGGACAAACTTCCATCTGGGGAAACCAAGTTGGGTTTCCTGGTAAAAACAGCATTCAGCTGCTCTGTAAAGTAGATGCACGGAGAAAAGCATTCCGGTGGTGGGGGAAAAAAATGGCAGGATCAGAAGCATAAAAACAGGAAAAATGATCATGTTTGGAAACAGAAAGGATAAGGTTTGGGCCAGGGCATTTTGGAATTCATAATAGCTAACAACTCTTAAAGTCTTACTAAGTATTTTGTCTGTTCATCACCACAGCACCTTGTGAGGGTGTCACTATTTTTATTCCCATTTTACAGAAAAGGAGATCGATGCTGTAGGAGGTGAAATAACCGGTCAACCATGGGTCAGAGATGATGCTGGGAAGCCCATTCTAGCAGTCTGAAGTCAAAGGACACACTCTTAATCTTTAAGATTGTACCTTCTCGTGGGATGGGTGACAGAGGACACTTGCTTCTGACTAGGCTGAGGAGAGCTTAATTGATCATGGGTGAGGAATAAGGACACGGGAGGTGGGTGGATGAAGGGCCATACTGTTGTCATTCTGTTTTGGGTGAGAAGAATCAGGAAAGCTCATTTTCATGGGGCTGTGCTGGTTTTTAATTTGTTGGAGGAGGGAGTATTGGTCGTGGGTGTCCTGCTTCAAATCTAACTCAACTCCAGTAATTTCTCATGAAGCCTACTGTATGGCTTTAATTTTCCCTTTATATAAACAAATGAGATTTTCTAAGCAAGGGATTCAGGATATTAGAATATTAAGTAACTTAGCTGGCCTGTCAAGAGGGTCAGGAAGTGAGATGAATGTGTATCATTATGGTCTTCAAAGTTGCCAGGAATCTTCTGTCACCCAGTTCTACTGAAAATTCTGGTTTCCTCCAAGTCCTTTGAAGAAATGGGGAAAAGGGAAAAGGGAAAGGGAGAAATGTCCTTGATGTCCGTTGAATGGGAGGAAAAGGACTTCCTTATCAATGCTGTGATTCTTCAGCAATGTCCCCCAGCCAGGCTAAGGTTGTAGATCATGGGTCAGCAGTGAGAGGGCTCACTATCTGGTCCCTCCCATGAAAATGCATTTCTATTTCAGCAAATGCCAGCTCCCCCTGAGTCTGGCACTGCTACTTAAAACGTGGATGGGTTTCCCCATCCCTGGAGGGCTAGACGGTGTTGGCTTGACATTTGTTGCCCCTTCTTGGGTGCCATACCTATGGGACCGTGTTTAGCTCACCTGGCCCAGTGATTAGGGTTCTCAGAAGTGTTGTCAGCATCTCAGACCTAGTAACACATGATTATAAGCTGTTGTACCTTTTTGTAGAAATCAGCTCTTGGATTAAAAAATCTCACCTGTTCTCTAACATTTGTGAGATAGCGCTGAGCAAGAGCTTGAGAAATACAATTGTCTAAGTACAATGGGTACTTTCTCATCATTTCAAATGCTAGCAATTATAACTCTGGTTTTCTATTCTTCTTCGAAGAGAAACTATTTACATTCATTTATTTATTCAACAATTATTTCATAAATGCCTCCTGTATCAGGGACTAAGTGCATGGTGTGGTCCATGTGAAAAGGGTAGAAACGATCCTAGCCGCATGGGACTTGCGGTCAGAGGGGATGAGCATGACGTGAACAAAATCACACAGACAACAGAGTGAAGTTGTGAGTAAGTTTGTGAGGGGAAGTGCACTCGGTGTTTCAGGCATGACTTCCTGCCTGCGTGTGCGGTCTGGGCAAACATGCCAACCTAAGTTTTTTCTCTATAAAACTTCAGGTTTTATACCATTGTGTCTGAAAGTCCATTTCCAGCGCTATTAGATTCTCAGCGGGTGCAGCACATCTTTTCACTGGCTTGACTTATTTGCCCCAAATGAATGATAAATTCCAGCTTGATTCCTGGAGCATTTCAAGAGGTGTTTAGTGATGAACCCAGAGAGAGGGAGCTAGGGCACCCCTTTTCCCAACCTGCTGCTTAAGCATCTGTGAAGAGCAGCAATGAGCCCACCAGCAGCTGCCAAATTCCCCTCCTCCCAGAGGCTGTGGCTGCGGTGAACTCACTTAAGATGGGGTGGTTTGCCTGCTGCTTCCTTATAAATTGAACCCAATTAGGGAGGAAAAAGGGTTTTCTTCTCTTTAATATTAAGAGGATGGCACATGAGGTAATGCATGGCCTCTCCATCTCTGTCTGGGAACATCAGCTTCCCGTGCCCATGCCCCGTTCCATCACCACCATCTCTCACTCATCACTGGGTTCTGAGCCAACCCAACAGAAACTCAGTGCAGGGATCAGAGTTCCGCTCCCTCCAGCTTTTATTATTTCCCAACTCCTCTGCTAGGACTCTCACTGATGTCCATGACATGGGCTCTAAATAGAGACTCAGCAAAAAAGAAGGAAGCTTGTCACAGGTTCACCACTGCTTTGCATTGGGACATGAAATATGAGACTAATGGCTTTTCCTTATTCCTAGCAGCTGCTGCTGCTGCTCTCTTTATTGGACAGGGAGGATTAGAAGGAGTGACCCTGAGTGTCACTGAATCTGGCTGATCTACCATGTTATGACAACCTGGCCCAGCAAATCAGAGGCAGCTTCTAGGTACCATCATTTTCCTTCTGGCATCCTGCTGGTGAATGGTTCATGTAGTCCATCAGAATCTCCCCATGGACCTGTCCCAACCCTCAGAGTGCTCACAGAGTAGCAGAGGCCATACCGGATTATTTCAGGGTCTCCTGTGGTTACTGAAGCTTGGTGTTGAAGATGGGAAATGTGGAGCAGGTGGTGCCTTCCTACCCTGCGGAAGCAAGATATCTTGGTAGCTTATCAGAATTGCCGTAGGTGAAGACCACAGAGAAGCTATGGCACTTGTCAGTGCAGGACACAGTGGGGCACTGATGACTTCGTCACGTGGCATTGCCTCTAGGTGAGCACAGGCACCCTTCTGTAGGTGAGGGGCACTCAGGGTGGGAAGGCTCGTGTGAGTAGGTAGGCCCACCCAGGTGCTCTACATCATGACAGTCGGCCAACGAGGAGTCTTAATGCCATCTGCAAAATCTCTTTGCCATATAATGTGTTATGAATATGAGAAAACCACTGGGAGGCAGACATCAGAGGGCCATTGGAGAGCTCTTCCTGCCACACCAGCTATGTGGACAGATGATGTTGTGCAGGCAGTAGTGAGGTGAGAAAGAGTTGGGGCGAAAGGCAGCAGAGCAGGCTCGTGTGTACAGTCTGGGCTTCCCAGTGGACATGGAGCCAGGGAAGCTGAGGAGCACTGGTGCTCCTACAAAGCTAGAGAGCCTGGGACTAGGCCTTCTTTCCTCTGCCTCTGTCTGGCATGGTGAGCTTCAGGCACAGGGCAACAAACCCTTTGGATTTCTCCCTTGCTTGCCTGGTGAGGTCAGAGGCCACCACCGAACTGGAAGTCAGCACAGAGCAGCTCACCCTCACCTGTACTGAGATCAGAGCAGCAAGTCTCACGAGCATGAAGCAGAGGGCCCTGAGTGGCTCATGACTGAGGGTGTCCCGATGGAGGGAAAGCCAGGACGCCCACGTGGGGTTTGTGAGGGGCCCACAGTCACCCCCTTGCCAGAGTTAGCCTCCTATCCTGAACTCTGATCTGGTGTCCACAGGTGGCCTATTTCCTACTGCCAGGTCTCCAGGTGTTGATGATATGTTTAAGGCCATCTGTGGTCCCAAGTTATCTCCACTCCAACGTGAGGTGTCCTCCGGGGATCGTGCCAGCTTTAAAAATACGTCACTCTGGAATAGGCTCAGGCATTATCAGTCCATAAGAGCTCACTGTTAAACACACACAGCTAATGTTCTATTATTATCTCTGCTATAGGGAGGGGCTCATTAGCTCCTCGGTTCCTTTCCAGCTTAGGAATAGGAAATGAAGGAGAAAGTTTTAGGGGCAGACTGGGGGAGACATGAGTCCCTGAACCCTGTTAGGGCCGATTTAATGTTAAAACCTGTTTAACTATTAGAGCCTGCTTAGCCAGAGCAACTCCATATTGCCTAGGTAGCCATATTGTTTTTTACATCCACGGACTTCATTCTGGGAATAAACACCCCAGTAGTTCCTGGTATCTGTCTGGGTATCGATTCTGGGAGTAAATGCCTTAACAATAGAAGCCACGTACCTTGGGTCTATGGTTATGTCCTATAAAACCAGCCTGTGAGAACTGGACGGGGTTGCTTTCTTCAGAGGTGGCCCTGGCTGGTCAGTCTGACTTCTAATGCTTGGTATAGAATAAAGCTTTGCATAGCTTTCACTTTGTCTCAGTCTCGTTCCCCTGGCCAGTCAGTCTAACTTCTAATGCTTGGCATAGATTAAAGCTTTGCATAACTTTCACTTTGTCTCAGTCTTGTTCCTTTGATAACGGACCCCAACAAACCCCAGATCTGGGAGGGACCCAGAAGTTCCGTGGTTCGGCCTGTCGTGTGTAGGCGGTCTCCTGGTTGCATGGTTATTCCAGTCTTGCTGGGAATAATTCCAGTGACCACAGATTCACTAACAATCAGCTAAAGTAACCCATCTTCGGATCCTCGAATTGTCACGTCCTCCTTGTAGAGATTGCTATCTCTGCCCTATGGCATACACACATTGTTCGACCCTGACCCTTGGGACCTCACAGACTGCTTTCCTTCACATTCCTTCTGTCAGCAAACTTCTACTGAGCTCCTGTTATGTGCTGGGCAAGCTGTAGGGGTTTTAGAGAATAATATGACTCAGGCATGGCACCAGCAGCAAAAAGGGAGCCCCAGTGCTTGAGGAGGGCAACCAGCCCCTCTCCACATTCCCTCTTCTCTGGTGGGACAACCCAGACCATCCCAGAGTCTGAAAAACTGAACATTTTTTCAGAGTTCCTTCAAAGAGAGACTCATTGTGGTTATTTGTTTCCAGACATGCTCTAGCAGAGGCTCCCCCTTCTCTGCACTCCCAGGGTCCCCACAATGAAAGCAAGCTTTCACTGTGGGAAGGAAATCTGCCAGCACAAGCTAGACGCTCTGCTCCTGTCCACCCAGCCTAATGGTAGGCACATCACAGGCCACCACGAAACACTAGCTGTGACTCAGTTACCTCATCTATGAAATGGGAGTAATAGTAGTTTTCACCTCATAAGGATGCCTGAAGATGAAATGCGTTAGTATGCAGCACGGTGCCTGGCACACAGTGAATGCTCAGTGAATGCCACCAACATGATCACCATCGCTGCCATGATCCTGTTAGTCATGCCTTTGGAGTGAATGGAAAATGAACCCCTTCCATTTTTCCTTGGCGTGCACATTTTTCTTTTCTTTTTTTAAAGATTTTATTTATTTATTTGACAGAGAGAAATCACAAGCAGACAGAGAGGCAGGCAGAGAGAGAGAGAAAGGGAAGCAGGCTCCCTGCTGAGCAGGGAGCCCGATGCGGGACTCGATCCCAGGACCCCGAGATCATGACCTGAGCTGAAGGCAGCGGCTTAACCCACTGAGCCACCCAGGTGCCCCCGTGCACATTTTTCTTACCTGTCTTGTATTGCATAGAAGTGGAGGGTTTGCTTTTAATCCTGAGGAAGCGATCTTATTCGAGCTGGCTCCTGTTTGGTCTGTTGAGCTGATAGAAGCAGCTAGCCATCCTTGAGCACCATCACACATCATTGCCTTGCATGCTTACAATCTCTTGGAGGTAAGTATTCTTTTCCACTTGACAGATGGGGTAGCTGGGTCTTGGAGAGCTGAAAGTGCCCCATGGCTACGTAGCTGGTAAGTACCAGAGCCTATGGTACAAACTCAGGTCGTGATATTTCTATTCTACTTACTGAATCTTGGATGCCAGTGTCCATTCCTGCCACCAGCACATGTGCCATCTCCCAACTGCAGGTAACCCTCAAGTAGTGGATTCAGTAACCCTCCGAAACCCTTGTCCAGGCCACTGCTAAAAGTTTTGAAGTTCCCAGGCCTCCAGGTAGAACCTGAAAGGACAGGTGTGAGTGAGCTATGCAGAGGGAGCCTTGGGTAATTGGAATCGTGGAATGACAGAACCCAGAGAAGAGGGGATGAGAGGAAGTGAGGATGAGTAGGGACACGGAGCTGGACTGCCAGGGGTCAGGACCACCACCCACTAGCTGTGTGATCTCTGGGTCTCAACGTCTTTAGCTGTAAAATGGGGACTAAAATAATGGCGCCTCCTTTATTGGTTGGTTGTGAGGATTAAGTGAGATACATTTTATAAAGTTTTCAGCGCAGAGCTCAATCTGTGTTAGGCATGACTATTAAGATGATTGTTTCCCACGTGTGGTCAGTGATGGCTTCTCCTTCATGGAGGGCAGAGCTGAGGCACAGCCTGGCAGCTTGAGGGAGGGTAGGGGCTGGGGGCAAACCCCATCTTACCTTCTCCTTCCTGGCCATCCCTCAGTGTCCACTCAGACCCAGACTCTAACTCCCATCCATGCTCTTCAGCTCAGGCCAGGGTGCCTCTTTTCCTGAGCACACACACCTCAGAAATGCTACACACGTTGCCAAGAAACCACCTTCCTCATCTATTTTAAAACCTTGTCAAGCTCCCTGTTTAATGTTTTAAAAGGTTATGTTCTAAAGAGGGACATGGTTAAGTAAATTATGGCACATCAACCTGATGGGATATTAAGCAACCATTAAAGTGATAATTATGAGGATTGTGTAGCAACATGGGAAATGCTTACAGATTGATACAAAATGAAAAACAGGATAAAAAAGTGGATTACACCATGATTGTAACTAATCAAAACTACATACCTATGAACAAGCCCGGGAAAACCATGGCATTACTTTCCCTTTCTTTATTGCTTGTTCTGAAAGACCCTTCCCCCCAGTTGTTAACTAATTAACTGCTCTTTTGCCTTTCTGTAACCGCTTGGCTTTTAGGGTGTGACACTTGTCTCCTGTTTGAACAAGATACCTTCTCCTAATAGCTGAGGCATGGTCACATAGGCAAGGGGGCTGCATAGTCACGTAGGCAGGATGTCTTTCTGATAAGGTCAAACTTCCCCTTTTTGTTTCCCCTTCCCGCCTTTCTCTTCGCGCGAGGGGGTCTTCCAAAGCCAATCCGCTAACACCAAGTATGCCTTTTTTCAAATGTTCAAATTGTCAGCCAATTGGCCCCGTCCCATCCGGGACTTGTTTGTACCTGTCTATAAAAATCCTGCACCACCCCAGCCAGGTGTGCTCAGCTAGCAGGAGCTGCTGACCACCCGCAGGCGCGCGCTGATCACCCGCAGGCGCCTGTGTAACAATAAAGAATCTCTTGCTGTTTGCATCCTGTGGCAGTGTTGAATTCTTGGGTAAGGGGATCCGCGGGTCTTTCATTTCCTTCCTCCCTCTTTCTTCCTTCTTCCTTGAATTTCCTCCCTCTCACTTGCCACAAGGTTCTAAACTACTCTGGGCAGACACCATGCTGATCACCCAACTGAGAGAGGCGAAGAGACAGTTTCTGCCCTTAAGAACTCTCACCAGAAAGACAAATCTGCAAACAACCTCAACAGGTCAGAGTGTAAATCATTCAGTGTGACAAGGAAAGTAATTAAGTCTGATCAGGGGAATCAGCAAAGCTTCCGTGATAGTATCCTAGTAGCTGAATTAGAAGGTGTTCAGTTAGAGGGGAAGAGAGTTCCAGGTAGAGGGAACAGCATGTGCAAAGTTGTGGAGATGTGGGAGAAGGGGCCTCACTTATGGCTCATTGATCCCTGGGTTCTGTGTCCAGTAGGGAAGTGAAGGGACTACACATCCACCTGACATTACCCTCATGAGTCAGGGAGGCTCAACCTCACAACTATATCTAGGATCCCATCATAACCCTCATATTCAGGAATTTATCAAAATCATTGTGAATCCACCTATAGCTTCATAGGATCTATGGAAGTCGGTCAGGAGAATTTCATGGAGTATCTAGCCGCCAGTCATCCCAATCACCCTGGAAGCTAGTTGGAAATAGTAGTTCACCTCTGTTAGGGGTGTTCGGGCATTATTGGTCAGGCCCATGACCCTCATTTCAGAAGTACAGAGATTGTAGCTTAGAGAAGGGAAGTCAGTGATTTATTGAGTCACCTAGCAAATCACCCAGCTCTGTCTCCAAAGCCAGTGCTTTGTGTAGCACACCACATTCCCTTGCCAGTGAAAGCAGTCTAACCTTTTCCCTCCCACGAACCAGCACTTCCCTATTGGCCCTTTTCATGCGAGGAGTGGATGGCCTTTCCCAAGACTATAAGAGGTTGTGGACAGACCCTTCTTCCCACTCATGACCTTCACAATTATGTCCCCACAACTTCCATCTTCCTAGGCAAACCAGTTAGCATAGTGTCATACTCTTTCTGCTCAGGAGCAGCCTTAGGGTCTCAAGGTCACATGATCCTCCTCCACCTCCAACACCTTCTTGCTTCTTCGAGAAAGGAAAAGTGGAAGACTGGGAAAAGAGTCCAAGGCTCCCATGCTCCTTTCAGCTCAGAAGTTGCCAAGAGAAAAATCCTTCCTGACTCTGCAACTCAGCCTTCTTATTTGGCAATGGCGGGGGCACTAGGAATGTTTGAACTAGTGACCTCAGGGCCCTCTAGGCCGATGACCCTGTGACAAAGTTTTTGAGAATCTGCAAGTGGAATGGTAAAGACTAGCTACTGTAGATAATCCTGCTTTCTTCAGTTTGACCTGCATGCTTAGGGCATACACTACAGGGACCTGGGGTTGTGATGAGGCCACCACTGGAATCGCACAGTGGAAACTGGGCTATCAGGTACCTAGACCAATCTGGACAATAAAGGGTCTTTGGGCCATTTGCCATTTGTTTTTCCACCTATAAATTTGTTCACTTGCTTTGGCATTTATGTGGTTTTAGAACACTATTATCTTGTCAACACTGTTCTACAGCATTGACATTATCTCTTAATTACACAATTACTTTGTTATGTACTATAGACCTAGTAATAAAATATTTGATGTGCTCAAGCACAGACTGGGTTGTTAAAAATATAATTTGAGTCAAACCGTTTTATAAAAATCACTAATACGTGTCACACTCAGAAAATATCTTTGTTGTGTTCTATTTATTCCCCCATTGAGAAGAAGGACAGACTGAGGCCCCGAGAGGAGAAGATGGCTACTGAGGCTCACACAGATGGTTATTAGAATGAATTTTTCAGATGGGAAAGCCCACCCTCCATCACACAGAAACTAGGCAGAACTAGGGGCTAGAGCTCAGGACTGTTAATCCTGAGGCCACCACATTCTCTTTTGTTCATAAGGAGGTTATGCAACTTTCCTTCTGCCTTGTGTCACCCACAAGATCTGTCCAGGTCAGCCAGTCACCATGGTTCTGGAAGCCAATCCCCAAGGAGCTGGCTTACTCTAAGGACCAGGTCCCATGTCTCACAGATGCTCAGTGATTGAAGGAAAGAACGTGACAAAGTCCCACTGGCTCGGTCTCTACTCCTTGTTAAGGAGTCAGGTCTCCAGCAAGCTACTAGTAAGAAGCAAATTGCCAGCTGGCAGAAGTGAGGCCTAAAGCCATTTGTGCAACTGGCTACAATTCATTTGTTAGCCAAGGAACTGCTGGAGGGAACCACTTATGAGACAGGGAGGGTGGCTGAAGGAGAGTCTGCGAAAGAGACAAAGAGTGGGGTGCCCTGAGGAACATGGATGAGGACTTTCTGGGGCTGGTGACAGCATAATAATTGTCCTAAGAGAGGTAAGATTTACCCTTTGATGAAATTGACATTTCATCTCATCTCTTCCCATTGCTTTTGACCCTTATTCTAACCCAGACACAGCAGACACTTGGTGTAATTCCCCTGTAGTGACCTCAGAGGGCCTTGCAGGTTTCTTTTTCTTTCTGAGGTTGGAGGCAGCCCTAGGATTTCCCCAGAACAAAATTTCCACAGTCTTTATCTTATTTACTCCCTGTGGTTAGTTGGATTGTGTCCCTCAAAAGACATGTGGAAGTCCTAACCTCTGGAACCTGTGACAGTGACCTTATTTGGGGAAAAGATCATTGCAAATGCAACCAAGTTCAGATGAGGGCAAACTGGGGTAGGGTGGGCCCTAAATCCAATGACTGGTATTCTGATGAGAAGAGGGAAATTTTGAACAAGAGGAGATGGCCATGTGATGACCAAGGCAGCAGCTAGAGTGTCTACAATCTCAGGAACACTGCCAGCATCCTCCAGGAGCTGGGAAGAGCCAGTGAGGGATCCTTCCCTAGAGGCTTCAGAGAGAGCACAGCCTTGGCAATACCTTGATTTCAGACTTCTGGCCTCCAGAACTTGAAGGGAATTAATGTTTCTTGTTTTAACCCACCTACTTTGTGGCACTCTGCTATAGCAGCTCTAGGGAACTAACATGCCACCTCTGGGCATCACCTCATTCTGTTCCAGAGACAGAATTGTCAATTTGGCCTTTTCTCCCACTAAATGCTTCCATGTTTTCCATCCACTTGTTACTTCTTTTCCCTCTCCTTTCCCAACACTCATGTCATACCATCTCCCTGTCCCCAGATGTCCACCTCCTATCCTCACCCAGGGCTTTCTTGCCCAACCAGACCCAGCGCAGATAGCCGTCCTCTATCATAACATCCACAACCCTTTCCAAAGTGTATCTGTCTTTTATCTGGACCACCACCACATCACTGCTTTGAATCTCTCTTTAGTTCCCACAGCAGAGGGGGATCCCAAGAAGAAGAAGGTGGGAGAATACAGAACAAGACTTCTATGGGTTGAGCTGTGACTCAGGGGTACTGGTGGGGAACATCATTCCTTCAAAACATGAAGCTGTTTCTTCAGACAAAGGCCCAAACATCACAACAGTATTTTAGGAGCAGAAGTTGTCTCTCCTTTTTTTCCCCTCAGTTCAATGTGTTTCTAGGTGAACCAGGGTCAACCACAGCTAGGTCTCCCTCTGGGCCCACTAGCTCTGTTTGGCAATGTCCAGCTGAATTTAGTCAGAAGGATAGACCACAGCTCCACCACTAGAAGCTCAGACACAATGCTTGCCAACATCAGGGTCCATCCCACAGAGATTTTCTCTGTATGTTGTCACAAACACAGAGGTGGAGAGGCTCATGGAGATGCAACACATGCGAGTGTACACATGCACCAACACACACCATTTTGTCTGTGCATCCATCATTAGATCAGACTGTACTGTGTCTGATCATCAAGCATACTGTGTCTCATGCCCTTCCTCAGGCTGTTCTCCCTGACTGGAATGTTCTTTAACAAACACAAGGCTATGCCTCTCAAGTCTCAGCTCAATTGATGTCTTCTGGATCAAACTTTCCTGAGGCCCATTGGTCTGAACCAATCACCCCTTCTCAGTGTCCCTGGGCGCTGCATAGTTGCACCCATCACGCTGGGATGTTGGGCCGTCATTGCCTGAGGGACTGCACCATGATCCTTCCATAGAACTGGGACAAGGACTAGGTGGGGCTTAGGTAATCTTTGTTTAGCATATGAATAAATGAATGAACCCCTCTGTTACTTCCTGCAGAGTGTTTTTGTAAAATGGATTAATTTTCATTTTTATGAAGCAGATTGTACTTACTTGTATAATAGGTACCCAAACCCAAAAGTTCCAAAAGGGCATGTGGTGAAAAGTTTCCCTCCCACCCCATCCTCTAACAGCCCAGTTCCTCTCTATAAATTGCAAGCTGACTCCTGTTTTGTGTGTAGAATTTCTGCTAATATACATGTACATGAACTCCTTTACCTCCTTTTAACACAAATCATAGCAGCTTGCTTTTTCACATTTTACTTTCTAATGTATCTTGTAGATCTTTCAGTGTCAGTCCCTTGAGAACTGCCTTGTTTCTTCATTGACTGTGTGGCATTCCACTGTGAGAGTAAACTGTGATTATTCAACCAGTCTTCTAAGGTTGTTTCTGGTCCTTTGCTGGTACAAACCGTGCTGCCATGGATAAGCTTGTGTATTCATTGACAATACTTAATCTTGAGAAATTGCTTTCAAATGGTAGCACTTAGGGCTCCAATAAGGTAGACAGAGTGATTTTCCTGGCATTGTGGTAGTTCCTGTTAAGGGGTTCATTCAGCATTTGTTTCTACCCCTGGCTAGTGTGCTGAGTCTGAGAAGCTAAAAACTAAATTTCCCAGCCATCCTTGCAGGTGGATTTAGGGTATGATTTCAGGATCCACCAAACAGCTGCCCTTGGGTGAGATTTTGATTCAGAATTGAGTTGCTGAGCAAAGGTTGGCAGTGTTTTGCCAGTGGGCATCATGGCATAGGTACCAGGTTCTGCTGCTCCCAGCTGCAGGGGCATGTGTCTGACTGAGGGGAGGCAGCAGCTCCTCAGCTGGCCCAGTCCTGTGGTGTAGTATGGGGAGATGAGCTGGAAGCTCAGCTTAGTGCTTCCTCCCCCCCAGATTGTGGTCCTCAGATCAGGAGCAAATGCCAAGCCCTGGTCCAGCTCTGATGAATCAGCTGTATTTTAAAATTCCCCTAAATGATTTATATGCACATTCAAGATTAAAAATTACTGGCCTGGACTATAGAGGATCTCAGCTAACACGGTAATTATAATCACCTGGGAAATATTGAACATTCCAGAAGCTGAGGGCACACCTTTGATTGATTAAATCATAATCTCTAGGAGTAGGGCCTGGATATCAGCATTAAAAAATCCTAGGTGAGTCTAATATGCAACAAAGATTGTGACCTGCTGGCCTAGAGTAATAGTTCTGAAACTTGATTATACATTAGTATTATAAGGGCCTATTTGGCTAATAAAGGAATAATGGTATCTCAGTTAGAAAACTGTCATCTGCAATTAACAGAATAATCTTAAAACTCAAACAGAGAGGGAATGTATTAGTCAGATAATGAGCAGAGACCAGGTAGTGGGATTCTGCCTTCACATGTCTGTAGCACTTACAGGCTTCACATCCTGATGATGAAATCCACAGGCAGAAAATTGTCTTTCATGGGGCCTTTGGCTTAAAATGGGTGATCCTTGTGATGGGTATTAAAGAGCAAGGAAACTTTCTTAGAAACTTTCCCAGGGAACATCTCTAAGATGGTATTTGCCAGACCTACACTCTATGCTCACCCATAAACCAGTCACTGGAAAAAGGAACAGCTCGGATTTGCTGAGACCAGTCACTGGAGGTTGGATTATGGCATTGGATCGAAGCATCAGCCACAATGAGACAGCAAATGGAATCTAGGACTTTTAATTTAATTTCATTTTACTCTTTGAGGAGTTTCTCTGCTAACTGATTTCATTGTTAAGGATTATCCTTTTAAGAGTGGAATCTTTAAAATTTTAGGAATTTGAGCAATCTTGAAGTCATTAACAATTGTTATGGCACCATTAATATATCAAAGGGCTTTTAAAATAACAGAATAAATCTTTTAATGAATTATTTATTGAAAAGATAACATGTACACCTGGCCAAAAAAAAAAAAAAAAAAGATGCAAAGAGATTTACAGGAAAATGTAATCTCCCATTGCAGTTTCCCCTATCTGTGGTCTCCAAAAGACAGTTACTATTAAGGATTTCTTGTGTATCCTTCCAGAAATATTATAAGCATGTTCAAACATATGCTCATCTATATTTACTACATAAACATTACGCAAACAATATGCACTATCCTTCACCTTGTCTTTTACACTTGTATACAACTTTAAAACTGATATTCTTGTTTTTTCATTTTGCTTGAAGTGGTGAACTATTAACTCTAAGTAGACTGTGACAAATTAGATGTGCATTTTATATTTCCTAGAGCAACCATTAAAAAATAACATAAAGAGATATAGCAGAGGTCATTGACTTTAAAAAGTCAATAGGTAAATTAAAATATGATACAAAAAAATCAAATAATACAAACAATGGCAGGAAAGAGGAAACAGAGGAACAAAAAGCAGAGAAGAACAAAAAGCTAATAAAACGGAAAGCCTAAATTCAACCATGTTGGTTGAGTTACATTAAATGCACATTATACTAAATTACATTAAATGTAAAAGGTCTAAATTACCAGTTAGCAGAGATTGTCAGATCAGATAACAGAACAAGATCCCACTATATGCTGTTACAAGAGACACACTTTAAATATAAAACCACAAATGGATAAAAAAGTAAATGATGGAAAAGACATACCATTCAAATATTAATTAGAACATAACTGAAGTGATGTGAAATGGTGCTGTCACTATGGAAAACAGTATAAGAGTTCAGAAAAAAAAAAGAAATTCCATTTCTGGGTATAGATCCAAAAGAATTGAAATCAGGGTCATGAAGAGATGTTTGTACAATCATGTTCATAGCAGCACTCATAATAGTCAAGAGGTGTAAGTAACCCAAAGGTGCATTGACAGATGAATAAGTTAGCATGATGTGGACTACACAAACAGTGGAATATTATTCAGTCTTAAAAAAGAAGGCTATTCTAACATAACACTGCAGCATAAAGTTTGAGAATATTATGCTGATGTAATAAGCCACTCACAAAACAACAACAACAACAACAACAACCAACAAATACAGTACGGTTCCAGTTACATAAGGTATCTAGAGTAGTCGAAATCATAGAGATAGAAAGTAGAAGAGTAGCTGTCAGGGGCTGAGGGGAGGAGGAAATGGGAGAGATGTTATTTAATAGATATAAAATTTCAGTTTTGTAAGATGAAAAAGTTCTAGAGATTGGTATTCAAACAGTGTGAATATACCTAACACTACTAATACTTAAAAATTAGTAAATTTTAATTGGTAAATTTTATGTGTATTTTACCACAGTTAGAGAAAGGATAACTGAACTAGCTAGATTAAAATAGATTTCAGGTGGTGGGTATTATGGAGGGCATGTATTGCATGTAGCACTGGGTGTGGTGCATAAACAATGAATTCTGTTATGCTGGAAAAAAAATAGATTTCAGAATAAAGAATATAACAGGGAAAAGAGGAACATTACAGAATGATAAAAGGAGTCAATTCACTGAAAGCCATTACAATTCTAAATTCTAAATGCACCTAATGATGAAGCTTCCAAATACGTTAAACAACAACTAGTAAAGCTGGTGGAAGAAACTGAAAACATGCATTATAGTTGGAGACTCCAATACTCCTTTCTCAGTGACTGATACAAGTGGACATCAAATCAGCAAGAGTACAGAAGACCTAAGCAAGCCACTAACCTGACCTCGTTGAAATTTACAGAACTTCTCACAGCAGAATGTGTATTCCTTTCAAAAGTGACATTCTTTGTGTGCAACAGGTCCTCCTGACCTATCCTTCTTCTCTAGATCTTCCTTCATATATTCCTTTCTTTTCTTTACTCTCTTCCTCCTCCTCTCCTATTCCTTTTTCTCTTTCTCCCACTCTTTAATGGGATATAAACTGTCCAGCACTAATTTTGCAAAATTACATGCTTCCTGTTCTTAATTTAAAAGCAAGTGAGTTGGAGCACCTGGGTTGCTCAGTCTGTTGGATGTCTGACTCTTGATTTGGGCTCAGGTCATGGTCTCAGGGTCATGGAATTGAGCCCTGCATTAGGCTCTGTGCTCAGTGGGAAGTCTGCTTAGGGTTCTCTCTCTCTCTCTCTCCCTCTGCTTCTCTCTCCCTCTCTCAAATAAATTAATAAATCTTAAAAAAATAAAAACAAGTGATTTGGCTGTTTTTTTCTTTCTAAATAAAAAATAAACAATCTTAAATTAACTTGCTTTTTGAATGAGGTGTTCAATTGATTTCTCCGCCTAGATTCTGGTCTTAGATATCTGCTACAATTTACATTGGAAATTCGCTGCAACATCACTGGGACTGCAGTTATTGGAGGAAGGAAAACTTTATGGAGGAGGTAAAATTTGGAATTGGATAGAGTTTGGATTACAGTTCACAGGGAGCTTCCTTTTATTTTTTTCTCTCTGTCTTCAAGGCATTTTTAATAGTATGGCTGTCCACATGGCATCAAATGGAGGGAACGCACAGATGTGACCATCCCTCCTCTCTCCATTGTGTCTCTCTCTACACCCTCCTCTAGTCTGAAGATAATCTTTTCTTTCTTCATAAATGCCTTTCCCCTCTTCAATTCTCAGATCCAGCAGGACCATGGCTCCAGCTCTCTGTGATAAGTGTAGGTTTTTTCCTCCTGGGACTCTTCATTTAGCCCTAATTGCCTCACGTTGTCTGGCTGGGTTTGCAATTAGTTTTGCCACTTCTCCCAGGGCCTGCCAGCTCATTATTGGCTTGTTTCTGGATTCTCTGCAGCCTCTGCTACATGGTCTTGCTAGCCTTGGACTAGAGCCTTGTGCGTGACCTGGATGCATGCTGCCTGCTTCCTTAGGACCCCTGGGAATCTCTTCCTGTTTCTGTGTCTCTTTAGGTGAGTGCTGCTTTCCCCTTGGAGTGGGAGGCCACAGCCCATGACACCAGAGAAAATTGTAAAAAAGTGTGACTTCAGTGTAGGTGGGTGCACTGTGTGTGCATGTGGGTACTTGTACTTAAGGAGATGTGTGTGTGCGTGCCAGAAGAGAGCATGACTATGAAATGGCCTGTGCAAGCAGCCAAGACCAACAGCATGTGCTTGGTGGTACAAATGACAGGAACTGCAGATCCACCTGGAATCCCTAAAACAGCCCACCACTTCCTATGATTTTTCATAAGTTCACCAGGTTCATATGGATTCTGAATTATGATTTGAAGGGATCCAGCTTATCCTCCACTGGGACCTAAAATCTTGCCATCGTCCATTAGAAATGCCAAATCGGGGCTAAACGTTGTCCTCTAGACACTTCCCTTTAAAAATGAAAATACTTCTGGAAAGAGGTACCCAGAGCCAGAAAGATGGGGGACTATATAATTAATCCCCTTTACATTTTTACTGATGATGAAAATAACATGCCAGCAGTGTTTCCAAGGTCACTTGGCACATTGGATGGCAGAACTGCGATTTGAGCTTAGCCTTCTGACCCCTGGTCTGGCACATATGGCATACCTGGATCACAGGGCATCACCTGTGGGCCCTTCACAATGTACCATAAAGACTTCCTTATCTATCAGGGCCATTCTTGAGAACACAGTAGGCAAGACCAATTGAAATAAGATGTAGTGGTGATGCTGATAAACTGGGACATTTTCATAACTTGAGCTATTGGTTTTTTCTTTAGATTAGTAGTGTTTAATAGAAATCTAACATGAGCCACCGATTTGACTTACATATGCAGTTTAAAACTTTCTAGTAGCCACATTAAACAAAAGGAAAAAAAGGTGAAATTTATTTTAATAATATACTTAATTTAGCCAAATATTTTTAAAATACAATACTGTAAAAAATATCATTTCAACCTCCACTCTGTATAAAATATTAAAGAGGCCTATTTACATATTTTTGATTAAGTCTTTGAAATCTAGTGAGTATTTTACACTTACAGCTTATCTCAATTTGGACTAGCCACATGTGGCCAGTGACCACCTGATTGGACAGCACTGCCTTAGACTCTCCCTATTCAAAACCCAGGATTCTGCACCCCTGCTCTGACCAGAGCACTGTCTGTGCATATCTTTCTTATCCAGAGCCAATGTCCACAGGACTGTAGGCACCTTAGAAGCCAGCCAGTTCAGGGGATTTCATGTTATATTTATTCCGTAGAGTCCTTAGAGACACAGATGGGAATGTGCTGGGGAGGATGTCTGGGGGATCTGAGGCATTTGCTTTCAGCCACGTACATTGCTGTAATGTGGGTGTCGTGATGAGCATTTTCAGATTTCCTTATCAAATGTTAACTAAACTAACCCCCACAAAAGGGCAAACTGCTTAAAGATATCCCTCCAAAGAAATTACAGATTGAAGATAATACCTGTAACGCAAGTGCTCGTGGGCACCGAGAAACAGCAAGCTGCTATCTTCCTTCTTCCGGGTCAGCTACGTGATGAGATTAAAACATTAGTGATGGGGCTTGACTTTACATTTCAGAATTACCAAGAAGGCTATCTGAAATGTGAACTCATGCCCACTGTCATTAACAAAGAGCTTCACTCTAAGGGTATTTTATGGCGTGAGATATCAGTGTGTGATACTTCCAGTGTTTTTAGTGTTTGGTATATGTTTTATCATGCTTGCAATTTATTTGCTCCATAGTACATGGATGTAATTCAGAAATACACACAGACTTTATTTATTTATTTATTTAAAAGATTCATTTGTGGGGGGAGGGGCAGAGGGAGAGGGAAAGAAAGAATCTCAAATAGACTTCTCACTGAGCATAGAGCCCGGCGCTGGGTCTGGTGCTCGTGAGCTGAGCTAAAATTAAGAGTTTGATGCTCAACTGACAATATGATCCAGTCACCGCCAGAAATACATCCTGACTTGAAAAACATAAGTCAAATCATGTCATTCCTCTGCTTAAATCCCTGCAATGATTTTCCACACACCTCTGAGGAAAAGACCCAAGGCCTTATGACGACAATGGGCCCTAACCCTTCAAGCCTGCCCTAGTGTCCCTGATGTTACCTCCCCTGTCCCTCACTGACATTGTCTCTACTCCAGCCACACTGGCCTCTTCACTGTGTATCATTTTTATTGTATCCACAACACCAAAAGACATTCAGTTTCACACATCTTTTAGCATTTTATAAGTGGAGTCATACTGGAAAAATTCTTCTGCTATTCTTTTGACCAAGTTTATATTTCTAAGTTTCTCCTATGACATGGTTTGTCGATACCTTCATTCCTTTTCAGTACTGCATAGTGCTCCACTGTATTTTTAAGGACATTCTGCTGTTGTTCCGAGGTTGTTTTTTTTTTTTCCTGTTCAAATAGGGCTATTATGAACATTTTTTTCAGGTGTCCTGGGGCACGTGGGCCTGCACAGGGGTCATAGGTGTGACATCATCCACATAAATTTCCACATTCAGTGTCATGATCGTTGCTTTCCCTTAAGCTCAGAATGTCCCCCTCACAGTCCTTCTCCTGGATGCCAAACTGAAGACCAACTCACTAGATATCTCCTTTGAGGAACTTCCTCTCCAAGTCTTGACACCATTGCTTTGTCTGTGCCTTTGCTAAAATATGTCTCACTCTGTACGTTAATGATAGTGATCCCTCTCTTAACTAACCTTTGCTCATCTGAGATGCACATTAATCAGGTCTGAGGTCCCTGAACCCTGAGGACTGGGATTTCGGTTCTCATTTCCGCTTTCCCCTATTGAGATATACACTTGCAGGAGCTGGGTTATGTTTGTTCCCAGACCTGCCTCTGCAAATGCTACTTGTTACCCTAGTTACAAGATTTAATTACGTGTGACATGGACCAATGAGATTAAGTGTGAAAGGGTGACAGTTGTTTCCATACAACCTAAAAGGACACACAAGACACAAGAGAATGCTGATGTGTGAAGACGTTTGAGCAGGCTGACCTAATGAGATGTTGTTATCTGGTCACTTGTGTGTGTCTCCTCAAGATGGACATACTGGAGACCACACTGGGCCTGTCTTTGTGCCTTGTGTTCTAGCCCAAGGCCTAAGACAGAGTAGGAGTCAAAGAAAGTATGGTGATCAAAAGATCAACGAATAAATTAATGTTGAGGTTTTAAAAGGAGAAGAAAGACCTCCCTAGAGGCTAGTCATGGAAACAACCTGCAGGAAAAGTAGGCATGGGGGAAACAACTGTGAAAGATAAGGATGACCTGTAAACATCTTGAAGGACTCTGCACTTGGGAGTGTTGTAGCAAGCGTTCTTAAATCCTTGCTCTAATTTAAAGAAAAAGAAACTGGCAAATCATAGTTAGGTGATGGTTGTTTATGCATGGGAGGTGATGTGGAACTTCAGCCAGCAGACACACACTCAAAGAAAAGGGCCTGGCCCCACATTAAATAAGAGGAGAATGAGTGCATTTGTATGTTTGAAGATTAAAAAAAAAAAATAGTAAAGGATGGGTGTCCGTTGGTCCCAGCAGGAACAAAATGGCATTCTTGAGTGAGATACTTTAAAGAGAGTTGAAGAAAAGAACTGTTTGGGGCGCCTGGATGGCCCAGTGGGTTAAAGCCTCTGCCTTTGGCTCAGGTCATGATCTCAGGGTATTGGGATCGAGCCCCGCATTGGGCTCTCTGTTCAGCAGGGAGCTTGCTTCCCTTCCTCTCTCTCTGTGCCTGCCTCTCTGCTTACTTGTGATCTCTGTCTGTCAAATAAATAGATAAAATCTTTAAAAATAATAAAGAAAAAGAAAAGAACTGTTTGCAGAACTGTGAACAGAAGGGAGTGGTGCCACAAGAGAGAGGACCATAGGCTAAGGAAAACAGGGTGCCTTCTGACAGCAGCTGGATTTGGGGTTGAAAGAGGGAGCTGGGCAATAAACACTCTGGTCTTTCACTTCTCTCTCCCTCTAATCTCCTAGCAGTGTCTCCTCCAAGTCAAAGCCAAAGTGGAGACATTTGATCTAGCCCATTGATCTAGTCTATTCGGGTGAAATCCCCAGGGTAGAGAGCAGATGGAGAGTGGACAAGAGTGGGTCGGGGGACAAATGGAAGATGCCCAGCATTGTATCATTTTTAATGATTCTCTCCTGGACATTTTTAATTTTCTAACAGATTGTGAGTCCCAGTCCTGCCAGATTGGAGGGTTTCTACTTTGCGTGTTCATACATTTATCTTCTCTAGTAGACGGTGAATATCTAGAGTCAGGGGCTCTGTCTTGGACATCTTTGGATCTCCAAGCCTGGCTTCGGGGTTGGCATATGGAAGAGGCTCAATAATTAAATGCTGTAAGAAAACTTATTTGTCAAAAAGTCAGTAATTTCTTTGCTTATTCACCTATGTAACAAATGCTTATTGAATGATTCCTGTGTGTCAGGTACTGACCTAACCAAAGACCTGATGGACACCAGAGCTATAGTCTAGGACAGAGGCAGTCACCAAATTATTTTACTCATTCAACAAACATTTATTGAGCAGCCACATGCTAGGCACTGTCTTGGGAAGTTGAACAATAAATGAGGCAAGATTCTGCCTTTATCGAACTTACACTTGAGTGGACATGTTCTTCCCTATGGTAGCCCTCTTTAAGGCAGAAGATATGCAGTGGGGCACCACTTTATGAAGCAAATTAAGTCTGTGGCTCCTGATAGGTGAGAGGCAAGCAGGATGCCACTTAAGGTCATGGAAAGACGATCCTCTGGGCTGGATGGATGGAAGCCAGAGCTTTGGGTAAATGTCCTTATAGGGCAAGAGTGTCCTTGTTAACTACATCTGATCCTTTGGCCTGTTGGATGACTGGGATGGATCCCAAGTAAGAATATCTGAGCTCTTTACACTTCTCCAGTGACAAGGCTTTACATGGTAGGTCTTCAATTAATTTCTGGGATTAAGTTGACTTTTACCAGCCTTTTAGTGGATGTAGACTCCCCAGAAGCTGGGCTTGGAAGATGAAGGGCTAGCTGGTAGCCCAGTGGAGCCCTGGCAGGGGAATGGGGATAATATTGCCTTGTTTAGATGCTTGGGATTGTTTTAGAGCATGTGTCACTTGTCTGTAAACTAGAGCCAGGCTTTTCTGGGAAGCTTAAGAGTGGATCAAACTTAACTTCTTATCATATTAATACTCCCTGAACTCCTACACTCACAAGTTTTGGGAGTCTGCATTCCTCTTACCTCTAAGTAACAAATTGCTGGGGAAATGATAATTCTCAGGGAATAAAGGGTGGGGTGCTGGTCCCACATTCCTCCCAATTTGGTGTAAGACCATCAGGATTCAGATGGATGGAATGATCTCTTAGGGTCCCTTTCAGCTTGTTTGTTCCCTGTTGGGAACTTTTTCACCCTCCCAGGACTTTGGCCACTGTGGTTAGCCTGCTCCCTCTTACTGGTACATTTTTGGCCATCAAATGAGCTGCTGTGAATCAGCAGGATTCACCTTCAGCATTGGTCTTTGGAGACAGCTGCCTACCCAGTGTGATTATGCAGGCTCCCGGGAAGGGACTTTTCTCCCTACGCATGTCCCAAAATACCTTCTCTAATCAGCCTTTTGATGTTTGGAATTGCTTTCCTGTGGACAAAGCCTTCCATTCCACAATGAAGAACTGAAAATAGAAATGAATGCACATGTGTTTGGGGTTGCGCACAACAGACTGCTCTTGGCCTCCTTGCTGCTGCTCGTGCCGTCTCCTTTGCCAGGAATATCCTCCCTGTGCCCTTATTTCCCTTATACTGATTCTGTAAGAGTCAGTTCAAACATGTCTTGCCTGAGGGGATGTTGTAATTGGTTTGTCTTGATTACAAGAAATAGACTTACTCAGACTCGCTGAAATAAAGGCTGGTGGGGGTGTGGAGGTAGGAAAGATAAGAGCGCATAAAGGGGTGAGCCTGTGTACATCTAAGAAAAGGGACGTAACTCTCTGTGTCTATGCTTCTCTCCCCCATACAGACTGGCTGTAAGATCTAGAAAGTAGGGACTGTACTTTATTCATTTTTGAATTGTCGGAAGTAGCAGATAACCTTGTACCTAGGATATACCCTTGTACCTAGGATATTCATCTTTGCTGAAAAGATGGGTGATGAAAATCTGAATCCTAAGTATGGGTAGAAGATGTTGGCGTTGTCTTTGAAGGACTTTTAGTATAGTTGGGGAACCAGAAAACAAGTGAACAATAAATACTATAAGAGCTAAACATTCCGAAACAATGTTTAGGAGGTGACACCTTAGGGGAGATGAGGCACCTTAGGGAAGAGGAGAGTCGGTGAGAAAATCACCCAGAGAAAGACTTCATGTCATGCTAACAGAAAGCTGGCCCATGTTAGACCTTTCAGAGTGTAGATTTTTGATGGGGAAAGGGGAGCAAACATCGAGCTGGTGTCCAGTTCCACATAGGGCCCCACAAAGCATGTCCAGTGATGGCAAAGGGGCAGACACAGGGAACTTGAAGGCTTGGCCAAGAGGTGACTTGCAACATTGGGGTGCATTAGACGCCATCCCAAGTCCATTGGGACCCATGAACGACACTGGCTGGTGATTCCCATTGGTCTAATCTGATTGGCTGATCCAACAAAGAAAGTGAGGCTCCTGCCCTGTGTCTGTGGAGTTACTGCCAGCTGCTGGTGGTGGATGAGCAAAAGGCCCCCGGGTGGCCCTCGGGAATCCTCAGTGAACCAAGCAAGTCATCCCAAGGCTTTGTGATTCTATTTTAATTTCTTAAGATTTTATTTATTTATGAGAGAGAGAGAGAGAGAGAGAAAGAAAGAAAGAAAGAAAATGCCAGTGGGGGAGGGGCAGAGGGAATCTCAGGCAGCATCACAAGCGGACTCTGAGATGAGTGCAGAGTCTATATGGGGCTTTGATCTCACAACCCCAAGATCATGACCTGAGCCGAAATCATGAGTCGGACACTTAACCTATCATACCACCCAGGTGCCCTTCAGCACTTTTTGATTTTATAGACTTAGCTCCAAGTCAAGAAAGAAGGGGTCTTTGGAGCTCTCTTTGTTGTAGAGACTGGCCCCAGGGTGAGTCCTGTACTATTTCCTCTTTTTTTTTTTTTTTTTTTAAGATTTTAATTACCTATTATAGAGTGAACGAGAGAGAGAGAGAGAGAGAGAGAGAGAGAGAACAAGCAAGGGGGAGCAGCAGGCAGAGGGAGAAGCAGGCTTTCTGCTGAGCAGGGATTCTGACACCGGGCTCGATCCCAGGACCCCGAGATCATGACCCAAGCCAGAGGCAGGCACTTAACTGACTGAGCTGCCCTGGCGCCCCATCCATTCTGTCTTCTGTGACATGCATTTTTGAGTCTTCCCACAGAACTTGTTGCCCTTGGGCAGGCTCTGTCAGTTTGCCAAGGATTAGCAGTGAATGACTGTGAGGGGATCCCAAGCAATTGGAACCTCATCTCTTCTTATACTTGAAAGGAGTCAGTGGCTACCCAACTGAAATGGAGCCCGCCCCTCGATGAGAAAACAGGCTCAGAGAAATTAATTTTTTTGTATCTTCATGCTGTGTGCTGAGTTTGCCCACATATACCCACACTTTTGTTTTTCATTAAGCAGCCCTTTATGGAGGGCTCACTATGTTCTGGGCGCTGTTCCAGGCACTGAAGCGTATGGTTGGGTTGCAGGTAACAGAAGGCTCGTCTAATCATGGCTTAAGCAGTACAGACACCTATTATCTTATAAAACAAGAAGGAAGTCCAGGACTGGGGCCTGCAGAGCCTGCTGGCTCATCAGCTCAGCAGTGTTACCAAGAACCCAGGCTTGGCCATGCTCCTGCTCTACTGTGCTTCTGCATCCCTCAGAGGAAAGTAGGCAGGACTTTCCTCTAAGGGGGAAAAGGAGGTGTTTCTCCTCCCTCTGAGGGAGGCATTGCAGTCCCTTCCTCCCTGGTAACATCCCAATGTCCAAAGACAGAAGGAGGCAGGTCAGGAACTTCCGCTTCTCTTGTTTTATTGGGGAAGGATATCCTTCCTAGAAGTTTGCAGCTGACTTCTTTTTATATCCCATCAGTCACCCCAGGTCACATGCCCATTCCAGCACGAATCACAGGCAGATGGGACAGTGATGCTATAGGAGGCTGCCGTGGGCCAGTAGTGGTGCACCACTCATGAGAAAGCTAGTGTCTCATCTCCACTGAGAGTACAGCCTCTGGAGCCAGATGCCTGAGTTCAAGTCCTGAACTTGAACTTGGCCAATTCTTAGTTACATAACCTTGGACAAGGTGCTTGAGCTCTCTCCTTCTCAGTTTCCCTATGTGTAAAAGGGTGATAATGAGACCTTCATGGTGATGTAAGGAAGTGATTAGCATAGTATTTGGCTCACAGTAAGTATTAACTACTCCTACAGCCACCCTCCCCCGGGCTGAGCATTTTCTGCTCGAATAAAATCAGAAAAAGTGGTAATGATGTTGAGTAGAAAACTCCAGTGTCTGCCACATGGGGTTACAGATAGTAAATAGGCGATGTCAAAATCCTGTGAGTGGTGTATTGGTACAGGATAATGGCGAGGAGGATGCCTAATTCAGACTTGAGGGATATCAGGGAGGGCTTCTCAGAAGAGGTGGCACTAATGTACTATTTCAGCAAAGGTAGCAATTTCTCAGACAATGGTAGGGTTAGGAGTGTGGGGAAACAAAGTCTTCTAGGCAGAGGGAGTAACAGGAGTAGAGACTTTGCAATGTGATAGTCCATGGTATATGCAGGATAAGTGCAGACAGATTATTGTGTCCAGAGAATGAAGTGGGAGCTGGGCTAGCTCTCGAGAGGTGTGCTGCCAGGCTGGGGGAGGGTCACAAATGTCGAGCTAAGGAGCTTAGTCTTCCTACAGACTGTGGTTTATAAATTGGAAGTAGCCCTAGATTTTTAGTTTTGGCCAATGACTCAGGTTGTGATGGGGGAGTGGATGGGAGGGGAACGGGACCCAGGTAGGAAGCTATGGCAATATTCCAGGAGTGGGGTAAGAGCCACAGGCTGGAGACGGGGGAAGGATGGTCAATCATCAGGATGTGGTCATCAGATGTGTGGAGAGACAGGATAGTCCAGGAGGATCCAGTACTGTAGCTGGGGTGACTGGTGAGAGAAAGGGATTGCAGAATGCAGGCAGGAAGATGCGGTGATGTAAAGAAGTGCTTCAAGTGTGGCCATGTTGGGTCACGGGCAGCTGGAGATGTCAGCAGACCCTCCAGTGCACAAAGCCTGAAGGTCAGGAGACAGATCTGGGTTGAAGAAGACAGATCCAGGAGTTACCAATTGAGAGGAAGGAGAGAAATGCTTGAGATAGATGCAATCGTCCTGGGAAACCAGAAACATGAACAAGGGACAAACCTGCAGCTCCGGGCTTCATGGGGGTTGCCAGTGTTGTGTTTTGTTTGAGGACCTTGTTGGGCCAGGCCAGGCAGGGGTCTGACCTGGCTGTTGCACAGCAGCTCCCTTTTGACACTCAGCCTGCCCTGTGCTTTGCAGCATACACCCCCTGCCCCGCCACTCCCCGAGTTCCTCCGATCTGCTGATCCTGATGGAGGGTGAAGAGAGAAGGGGCTGGAGATGGAGCCCTGAAGAGCACTGGGACTTATGGATGAGTTCCAGTAGAGAGCTGCTAGAGGGAAATGGGAAGGGACATGGGGAGGTAGGAGAAGACACACTTGAAGGATGTTGCAGGACTGAATGGAGGTCGTGTTCGTGTTGAAGGCATATTACATATTTTTCCTCTATCCTGGCACAGTGCCAGGGACAGGTGTTCGGTATAGACTTACTTCTCCTTATTAAATGAACAGTAAGAGTCAGGCATCCAGAATGGAGAGGATGGGGAAGCAGGTTGCCTTCCTGATGGTATCCTGTGGCAGGGGTCAACATCCCAGCCTGTGGAACCACACCAAGCTGAGGCAGAGGCCTGGGCCGTCTGTGTGATGCTGGGCAGCTCTACTTGGTGGTTCTGGGCCTCGGTTATCCTGTCTAAGAATCAGAGAAACCAATGCCTGCCCTAAGGATGTGCAGAAGGTTAAAGGGAATACTGTGTGATCCCATTTAGCATCTATGGATCATATATATGGACCCATATATACTCAGACATCACATTTTGAGTGAATATGGGAAAATAACTTTGCCAGTGGGGGAAAAGGATAGGCTTGCCAAGAAACAAGGGAGTGAAAAGGGATGAGGATGTAAGGGAGAAACACAGACATCTTGGGGAGCCAACAAAAGGACTCTAAGTAAAGAACAGACTGGCCCCGGGAGGCTTGTTATTACAGAGAGATCCAGAACCGAGGAAGAAACCCAGTCTATGTTCTATAACAACTCTGTATCTTTGCGATTTCCAGTCTTTCTGGAGTCTGCCTCCTCAAGCATTTGGCTGGCATGGTGGAAAAGACGTGGGTATTGGAGTCAGAGAACTCACAGTTCCCAAATTCCCGCTCTATCGCTTTACCACCTGTGGGATCTTGTAAAATATCTAACCCTTCTGTGCCTCAGTTTCTTCATCTTAAAAATGGGTGGGCCCACTTTAACTGGTTATTGTGTGGAGTCAATGAGATTAGTGTATATAAGCTAGTGGACAGTGTCTGGCTTGTAACGGGTACTCGGTTATTATTTTTGTCTTGTTTTTTTCTTATGACTGAAGTAAGATAATTTCTATTGCCTTCAAGAAGAGGGGCTTAAAAAAAAAAAAAAAAAGAAGAGGGGCTTAAAAGTGTCTCTTGAACAGTCAAGGGAGCCCATTCTGAGGAAGGAAAGAGTTATGAGGAAAGAAGGACCTGGAAGGATCTTATTTTCAAGGGGGCGCGTCCTGAAAGAAGGAGGCCCAGGCTCTGAAAGGAAAGGCAATGGGACCCCACCAAAGGCGGGGAAGACCACCAGCAAGCAGGGCTCCAGCAGGTCCTGTGGAACTCTAGCACCTTACCTTTCTATCCCTAACACAGTGGGTGACATCGCCACAGCCCTTGGCCTTCCTCCACTTGTACATGCCAAGGATCCTGGGGCTGAGAAGAGCCAGGGTATCAGGGCTCCATGGGACCTCCTCTGCTGCCTCCTAGAGGACACTTCAGGGATGGCTGCCCTGGCCAAGCCCACCCTCCAAGTACAAGTGGCTTTTGGTCCCTCTTGTCCCACCTGGAGCCAAAGGCCAATCCTAGAGTCTGTGGGATCTGGAGGAAAATCTCTCAGGGCGCTCCTCTTTTCCCCCACCCCTCCCCCAATATATCTGTAGCTCACAATTGTACAGCACTTGGCAGTTCTCAAAAAGCTTTCACATCCCATACTTTCACCGAGGAGGGCAATGGAGCGACCAAGAAATGACTTGCCTAAGATGGCAGGACTAATAAATGGTGGCACTGGCACAAGAACCGAGGAACTCCCAGCCCTGGGCCATTCTGTGCGATAAAGTTTTGAGGGCCCATGTTCCATCCCTATGGCCTGTTATCAGTGGGTGGTTTGTGGGCAGCTTGTTTGGGTCTGAGACTTACCCTCGTTTTGGTGCTGGGAGGAAATCCATATTCCTTCCCTCTTGCTGCTCTTCACCGACATCCACTGTCTCCTTGAGTCCCTAGAAAAGTGTCCCAAAGGACAGAATCCCAGGCCCCATCTCCCTGAGAGCCTCTGCCGATCCCCTGTGGGTGCCTCTAATACTCAGGCTCTGGGAAATGAAGCTGTTTCCCTGCTTACTTAATGGCATTGCCTGGAGTTCCAGAGAGCTGCACCTTCGGGTGAGTTACTGCGATAACCAGGCACACGGACATCCCTTCCCCTCTAAGTGCACCTGCCGCAGCAGCGGCAGCACGGGCCTCGGCGGCAGGCTGAACCCTGTCTGTTGTTTCCCATTAAAGGGCAGGAGGAAGTTACCAGCATTGATTGAAATTCTCAGGTAGAGAGAATCCGGGCGGCATTTGAAGAGGGGAATTTAATTCAATAGTTTATATTCCACTTAGGTTCCTCCTCTATCTGGCTGCTGGTAAACAGCTGTAAACGGCCATAGCTGTCTTGCGGGCGCAGAGGAAACGCAGTCTGGAGAGTAAAATGGAGATGGTGGGACAAATGTCAAGGAGATGGAGGATACCAGGGGAATGGGAATATGTGGGGGGACTCTGGGCTCAGGGACCTCATTACTCCTGCCTTCCTGGGCTTCAGCTATCCGAGGGGCTCAGGATACGTGACCGTTCAGGCCCCTCCTGCTCTGAACTTCATGCGGTCAGAGGGAGCTCCGTGGTGTGGTGATGGCGACCCAGGATTTGGATTCAGATAATCGGGGCTCAAACCCAGTCTTGGGTCTTACTTCCAGTGACAGCACTGTGGGCACCACTTGGCCCTCCCTGAATCTCTGAGGGTGAAATGGCAAGCCACACTGGCCCCCTCCTACCCAGGGACAGTGAGGTCAGAGAGAAGGTGTGAGATAGCATCTTATGCCCTGGGAAGCCCCATCCAGATGTTAGGAACTACTGTCTCCATTGTGACTGGACCAGAGAAGCTCCCACAGCCTGCTTCTCGCTGGTCCCTTGCCCAAGGGCTGTGACTCTGATTGTCTGGGTAGGACTTTCCTCCTGTAAGGGGGCCAAGCTTCTGCTAAGCCAGGTGGGCAGTTATCCTAAGATTTGAAAAGTACCCGAACTATCCCCCAACCACCTTCCCCAGCAAAGCTCATCTCCAGAAGGCACTTATCAAAGCACGTTAGCATAGTGCCCCAAATAATATATAATACCCTCTCAGCCCCAGACAGTGGGACTTCCTTCCTGTAGCTGTTGGTTGGTTAGCTCTCACCCTAGGAAACTGTCTATAGGCCCTTGAGGGGAGTGGGACTTAAGATGGGAAAATGTAATCATCTTGACAATCCTCAACTCACTTTCTTCCTCACTCACGTTCACCGTGTGGGGCCCGGGCACACAGGACAGCTAGCATCTCTTTATTTTCTTGTCCATTCATTCAGCAGGCATCCAGAGAGCATCATCTTTGACAGGAACTGTGAACAGGGTGGGAGCTTAGGGGCTTTACATCTGGTCGAGGGGACAGAAACACATACAAAGGATCTGAATCCTCATGCTGGATTTAGTAGCTCCTGTTGGAACCTCAGGAAACTTGCCACAATCTATCTTTTTAAAACACACACACACACACACACTTATAAATAAAATCATGTCAACTGTTTAATACAACTATCTAGTTTAATACCAAATCATTTATCTCCTAATTTTCACTGACATGGGTAAACTATGATGTCTTTTCTTCCAAAATGGCAGCCCATATGTTGACAAAGTCCTGTCATTTTCTGCAAGTGCCACTTTGGCTAAATATGCAAAGGAAGGAGAGGCAAGGAGCAGGCAGACAGCCTCACTACAAGCCCAGGCTCCTGTCCTGGGAATGGTCTGGCAGCCTCGACACTGGCATGTGGTCATGTGTGTGAGCAAGGTGTTTGGCCCGAGAGAGTCCAGCACTGTCCCACTGGACCAAAAAATTCCAAGCCTCTGCCTCAGTGAAAGGGCCATGCCAGCTTCCTCTACCCACTACTTCCGGCAGCCCTCTCTGTGGTCCCTCTGTGTCCTGAGCATCCTGTGTCATCTGTGGGGCGATTGCTTACCCATCTGTGGTCCTGGACGCTGACCTGATCCCTCCCCACTCACGCTCACCCTGCTGCCAGCTCCTGGGAGCCCACTCTAGGTCAGATCTCTGGGCCTCCCACTAGCCTGGCAGGAGCCCCCTGGGAGAAGCAAAGGGAGCGTGATGAGAGACATTCTCATGTGGAGAGAGCCCTGAGAGAAATTCTAAATCCCTTTACTACTCTGTGATCTGGGACAGGCAAAATCTTGACAGGGAGTCATCCCCAAGGGAGAGGGGAGACATCAGAATGTATAAAACACAACCTCTGTAAACAAATGACTCTGACCACTTCTCACCACCCCACTGTACGACCCTCATCGGGGTACAACATCACACACCTGGGTTGCTGGGCCAGCCTCGTCTTGGACCCTGCACCTCACCCTCGTCTCCTGAGTCGGAATCGGACCTCACTGCCCACCACTCTCCCTTCCTTATTCTGCTCCATCCCTGGCTCTCCCTCAGCATGCTGAGCACAGGGAAGGCTGGCCCTAGGCCTTTTGCACCTGGATCCCCCTCCTTCCACTTCATTCAGGTCCCTGCTCCAATGTCAAGGCTTCAGACTTTCTCTGACCCTTCCGCCAAAACTCAGACCCTGTCACGTCACCATTATATACTCGGTGCCTAGAAAAATGCCACCACATAGTAGGTATTTAATACGTACTTGTTGAATGAATGAACATGTGAATGAATGATTTGTGGCAGCTGCTTGGGAGTGGGGAAGCAGTCCGCAGTGGCGAGGGGCACAGGGTTGGCACAGGACCAAGGACTGAGGCCCTGGGCCTTTGCTTGGCCATTCTCTGGGCCTGAAGGGGGCAGCCGGGGAGGGGAAAGGGTGGGTGAATGAGGGGGATGGGATGTCCAGGTTCGTGTGGTCAGCACACCTGCTCTCCCCAGGGGCTTCCTTCGCTGAGTTTCTTCTCGTGTTCCCAGTTTCTCCTCATGCCTCTTGCAACTTCACCCCTGCCAGTCTGTGGGCAGAGCTAATGAATAATGACAGGCCTGTAATTAGACTGGCAGCAGAGCCTTCGCTGTCCTAGATAGCCAGAGCTCAGAGTCAGAGTTCTGCTTTCCCCTGCCGCGCTCAGCCCTGTGGCCTCTCACCCAGCACCCTTGCTTATGGCCTCTGTCTCATGTAAAGTGACTCACTTTCCAGGATCCTGAACAGTCAGAAAAGAACCAGATGGGACATTGTGCTTGGGACAAAATAAGAGAGGCAAGGACTGCCTTTCAGCAGGTGGGAGCATGCTCTGGGAAAAGGTCCAATGAGGAGCCTAGGTTGGAGTCCTGGGGGTGTCACGTCTCTCCCAGGTTTCAATTTTCTCCTCCATAAACCTCTAAGAGTTGGATGGATCAATATTCCTTATACTATGTTTGGAGTACTGTGGGGAATGCAAATGACATTATTTGGATTCTGCATGGAATCTGAAAGGGGAAAAAAAAACCATGATTATCGCCTGGCCAGAGGTCTCCACCAGGATCTGTGGACACCTGGGAGGCTTTTGAAGGGGGCAAAGGGCAGAGGTGGCAACGCACCTCCCCCGTTTTACTGGGGCAGCCCTTCCCCCACCCCCCGCCTACTTCTTACTTGGCATTGACTAATGAGTGATTAAGATTTCACTTGAAAAAAGGCTTTTCCCACTAACACTTGAGAAACACCAGAGCAGATGGTCCCCCAATTCTCTTCCAGTTTTGACACTTACGGTCTTTATTTCCTTAAGAGCAGAAAGACTCCCAAGACTATTTTGTTTCTTCTGCTGGGTGGTGTTCCTAGCAAGTGCGGTAGGATAAAAGCAGGCTGATGCAGGGCAGTCAGGCGCACCCTCCAGAACAAGCCTGGCACAGTGCCTGGCACGTAGTAGGTGCTCACTTGTGACTGACTGACCCCACTGGAGAGCCAGAGCCAGGGACATGTCTTATCTTGAAATATCATGTCCAGGGAAAGCTGTGTGACCAGGATGCGAGGAGCCCAGGGCACTTCTATAGACAGGCAAGTCGTTGGCTCAACTCCCTGGGCCCTGAAGGCACCTTGTGTACCTCTTGGGAGAAGCTGCCAGCAACAATTAGCAAGAATTCCTGAAGTGTCCCCTGCCCCACTATGCTGCTTCCCCAGCTAAGGGGTAGACAGTGCTTTGTCTGAGTGACAGCTCATTCAAGTGGGAATGAGTCCTCTGTCCCATCCAGAGCCAGAGAAACATTCGTTGTCCCCTGATCCCACTATCAAACCATTTTTCGAATTCTGCTCAGCCTACTCTGGTCTTGGCCTTGATGGAGAAGGAGGAGGGAGTGCTATGGGTCACCCAGGGGCTGACCGGAAACAAGGGGCACTGAAGACCAAGGAGGAGGGATGTGGCTGGAGGGGGCCAGAGTCATGTGGTAGAATGTGTTGGGAGGAAAACAGTGTCTTGACGAGGGCTTTGAATGGAGCCCTCCTGTGAGTGGTGGAGCTCTTTGGCTGCAGGTTGTAGCTGCTCCGAGATCAAGAGATTTGAATGAGGACAGGTACTTATAAGAGAAATCCAGAGGAGAGGTGGCTTCAAAGTCACACGGCTGTGAAGTAGCAGAGACAAGATTTGTAAGTTCACCAACAGGTTTGTGACCCTGGCATGCGGTGGGAAAGCCTGGGGAGCTTTTCTCAGCTCACTCCTCCCAGCCAGCCCCTCCCTCTGGGCTGTGGGGCAAGCTCAGCATCTTAGCCTCTGGGTACAGGCTGGCCCAGGAGGGCAGCATGGGGCTGGTGGATATAAGCCTGTCCCACAGCAGCGGTGTGGCAGGGGATAAGGGGGAGGCAGCCCTTCACCGAGGTCTGGGTGGGTGCAGAGTCTTGAAAGGAGGCCCCATTGGGAACAGAATAAGTAGACAAGGATTGAAGGACCCAGGCTTCAGGGGAGAACAGGGACCTTCTGAATCTGATGACTAAGAACTGGGGCGCATCTTTGGAGAAGAGCTACCCTTTCATATCCCGCATTTCCTTTAATCCTGAAAGGACCCTGTGAATTAACAGAGGGGATAAACAAAGAGCCCGTTGTTAAGTAATTTGCCAGAGATTATTCAACTACAAAGTAGCAGAGCTAGGATTTGAATCCGGGGCTGTATGGCACGAGTCTGGTGTTTTCCACCTGCCAGGTTGCTCAGAGGCTCAGGGGAGGGTGCTTGGGGGATGCGGACATGCCTGCGACACATTGCAGGTGAGCTCCGTGTCATGCTGTGAAATTGTTTTCACCGAGCCGCCAGGTTGGGGCCCAGTGCTGTGCAGGTTGCCTGAGTCAGAACTGGCAAAGGATCTGGCTGGGCCTGGCTGTCCTCTGAAGGTCTCCCCCATGCTGAGCTGGGCCACTGAAGGTGGCAGGAGTCATCGGCACCATTATCTTTGTGTCAGTAAAGGGGTTTGTGCATTTTGTGAGCTCTTCAGCCTAACAGACACCTGGATCAAAGGTGGATTCATTTCTTCTCACCTACCATGATCTAGTTTTTATTTAGTTTTCATCCTGACTCTGTCCTTCCTTTTTCTCAGGCTGCTTACGTACGCAAGGGACACCCAGCCTTCTGAGAGTCATGGCACGTTGTCATTGCTTGATTTCCTAACACCTTTCTCCTGCCTAAAGGGTTGCCTGGCAAGGATTTTTAAAATTTTTATTACTGTGAGTTTTCCCTGCTCTTTTATTCTTCTCTCTTCTGACATGAAAGGAAATACAATTTCTTTACTTTGTATAATCCCCACCCCAGCTCTCACCTTGCTGGGCTGCCCCTTGTTGAGGAACAATTGTCTCACACTCCCAAAGTCTTCATTTAAATGGCCAGAGACAGAGCCCCTGGGCAGGGCAAGAGCGATCCCAAGAGCCCTCTGGTTTGACATGGTGCTCTAGAGAACATTCAGTATAAACAAAAGCCACCACAGCGGTCTAGCATACATTTCTGTAACTCAGACACACTTTCCAGCACAGACTGATCAGTGCACGGAAAGCCTGCACTTCTCAAGGGTAAACTATGTTTTTCAGAAGTAAGCTCTTTATGGCTTACTGCATACATTTTAAAGTTTTGCAGGGAAATGATTGCTCTTCCAACAGTTAGAAGGTACAAGAGCCCAAACCCAGCAAGCTTCTATACTCGGACACTTTGGTATGCTGCCCAGAGCAGGGGGATTGCAAGCAGTTGTGTTTGGGGGTTAGGGAGGAGGAGTGTGTGATGATTTGTATCAAAGATACACAAAGAACTTAGGGTTTTAATAATTTTACTATAGTAAAGAATGTGTTAGGTATGGTATAGGCTAAGCTGCTGTGACGAAAGACCATAGAAATTCAGTGGGTTTACTTTACTCTTCCATGACCATCCTGAGGTGGGTAGATGGTCCATGGTGGGTAGATGGCTCAGCTCTCTAAGGTCATCCAGGGTCCCACATGCCTCTTCTAGAACATCGCTCTCATCCCCATGGTCACCTCCGATTCATGGGCATTATATCCAGCTGGCAAAATGGCACAAACACATTAATATTTCAAGGGCCGGTCCCAGAAGTTGTGGACTGCACTCCTCTAAAATCTGTTGGCAAGAGCTTGGCCCCGTGGCCAGCCGCAGGGGAGACTGGGGGATGTGTGCTGATGGGAAGCCGGAACTGAGACACGGGGGATTCGATTGCTGGGAGGAAGAAGGGAGAATAGATACCGGTGACTACTTAGCAGATTTGATGGTCAAAAAAACCATTTTTTTTTTCTAGATGATCCAATCAATCCCTTACTTCAAGTTGATCCTTAAAAACAGCAACAACCAGGGCACCTGGCCGGTTCAGTCGCTAGAGCACGCGACTCATGACCTCAAGGTCAGGAGTTCCAGCCCCATGTGGGGGGTGGATCCTACTATAAAAATAAATAAATAAAAATAAAATAAAAGTGGGTGACTACTACTCAAAACAAACAAACAAACAAACAAATGAAAACAGCAACAACCTTTTCCTCTCTCCCCTAAAATACCACTCCAAATGAACCACTGCAGCGAATTAGGGTGGCTTCATGAAAAAAAAAAAAAGACACTTCTGGCCGCTTCAAGGTAATCACTAAAATAATGCAGCCCCCTTGTTTGCCAACACCCCATGAGGCTGAGATCTTATTTTTTCCCTCCAAGGAAGCCACAGGAACAATAAATAGCAACGCACTAAGCAATACACATTTTATTCTGTAAAGGCATAGAAATTCTACCTGGAGGCTTCACTGACAAGGCTTCCCAATCTTTCCTGAGATTTAATACAGGAAATAAATTCAATTTTAGCACTTAGTGCCTGCCTCATGGTGGGCTCCTGGTAAATGGCTGTTGAATAAATGCTTTAGAAAGTGCCCGTCTCCATAACGTCTGGGGAGATCACAGAGGAGGGAGTCAGCTTTCACCAGCACAAATGGGTTTTCTTGTCTTGTTTGTGCAAAGAGAATGGGAAGTGTAGTTTTGCTTGCTCCGGCCAGACCTTGACAAGCAGCCCCCTACCGGGATTCACCCCGATCCCCAGCTGGAATCACTGCTCTGTTCATGTGTGGTTGGGGGCAATATCTCTGATAGTTTTCCTTTACTTCTCCATTATGTTTGTAGTTAAAAGTTGGGAAAATCAATATCACCAGCAGCCATGTGCTGCTAAATTTCTGACAAGTATGTGAAACGCCTTGAGATCACAGTGACTTTTTAGGTCCTGCTAGGCCACTGCTCTTAGAAGGTTGATGGTTCAGGGTGAGGAGCTAGAGAGGTCAAAATTCCTAATTAGGCAGGAAAGCCAGGCCACGGAGGCACCAGGAGATAGCCAAGGGCAAGAGGAGCATCAGCATCAAAAGGGAGGGCCAGGGGCGCCTGGGTGGCTCAGTTGGTTGAGCAACTGTCTTCGGCTCAGGTCACGGTCCTGGAGTCCGGGGATGGAGTCCCGCATCGGGCTCCCAGCTCCATGAGGAGTCTGCTTCTCCCTCTGACCTTCTCGCCTCTCATGTTCTCTCTCACTATCTTCTCTCAAATAAATAAATAAAATCTTTAAAAAAAAAAAAAAGGGGAGGGCCAGGCAGGTGTTCAGCATCCAGGAAAACAGGAGCCAGGTGATGGCTGCAGGTGCTACTGGAGGAGATCAGGAGCTGCTCATGTGTCCACGAGACAGGTGTGTGAGAACAAGGGGAATGACACCAATGGCATTTTCGCAGGTAGATAGCTAACACTATTCATGTAGTGTGGCACATACAAGATCAAGGCAATTATCAACATTTTATAGATGAGGAAATGGGCTTAGAGAGGTTTAGTAAATGTCCAACTTTACACAAATGTTTGAAGGCTGAGCCAGGACCTCGCTCCCAGAGCATGTGGAAGGAGTGAGCAGAGAAATTATAGGCAAGAGAGGATGGCTGAGCCGATGGCCAGGATAGTGGACTTTGGCGTTGGAGGTATCCATCAGCTTCCTGAGCAAGACTTGCTCCACAGACAGGGGCAAGAATCACCTGGCAGGAACTGTGAGCGTGGGCACTGGGAGAAAACCACTGTCCACAGTCATCACTGATCCAGCAGACCTCAAACGTGTGTGGACAATCGCAAGGCAGAAGCTGTTGGAAGGGAACTAGCAGAGAACAGTCCGGAGACTGGGATTATATCCGGACATTTTCTGCCCTCAGCTCCCTCGGGTATCAGTGCTTTTCTACTGACTTGGGTTTCCTTCTCTCCTCTCCCTTGCCTTTTTATCCCCCCCGCCCATTCCTTCCCTTGCCCTCCTCTCCTTTCTTCTCCCTCTCCTCAAGACTATGTCCATCCTCTGGTTTAAACATCTTCTCTGAGCTGTAGTCTTGTACAGCTAACGCCTTGTGAAACATCCCCCATGGCTGTCCCACAAATGCAAGACATCCACATAAGTCTCTCACCTCTTACCCTACCTCGTCGTCTGCCTGTGTCCATTATGGCTGAGACATGGTATGACCATCTCCTTAGGCGTCCAACAAGAAGCCTACCCCAAACACCTCCCTTCAGCTGGACATTAAGCCCTATAGATCTTATACCCTAAATACCTCCAGAGTCCCCTTCCCACTGCTGTGCTTTGGTCCTGACTGTTCTTACTTCTCACTTAGACCCTTGCTGTGGCCATAACTTGTTTCCCCCCAGTTTGTCTCCATGTCCAATCTCCATAGAGAAGTCCAAGTGAACTCAACAAAATGGGTGTCTCTCCATGCCTCCTTTGTTTGAAGTCCTTTGGCTACTTCCTTCACCTACCAGAAACTCCAAGCTCCTGAGAGCAGCATAGCCAGCTGGATCACAGGACCTTCCTCCTCTCCCCAGGTCCATGCTCTTTCCATATGGGTTCCCACCTTCCCACCTCTTTCTTCCTGGCCTGGCTAATGCCTGGTCCCCCTCTGAGTTGAGCCCTGCCACCCCAGCAGGAGGCCCTCTCTGATTCATCCTGTCTGGTCATCAGTCTAGGATTTCCTCCACCACTTACTTGTCATCCACATTTCCTTCCTTCCCTCCCACCTTCTTTCCCTCTTCTTTTTTTCTTTCTTCCCTCTTTCTCCTTCCTTTTCCCTCCCTTCCTTACTCTTTCTTTCTTTCACTTCTATTGTAAAAATTTCAAACATATACAGTGTATAGAGAATAGTATAATGAACTCTCATGTACCCATCATCAATTACAATTATCAACTAATGGAAAAGTTTGTTTGATCTAAACACTAGACACACCCCCATTTACACATACACACAGACACAGACACACACAAACACCACACTCATACACACATACACATTGAGTTAGTTTGAAGCCAACTCACACATCATATCATTTCATTTATAAATACTTTAGTATTTATGTCTAAATGGTAAGGACTCTTGAAAAAATAACCACAACATCATCAACATACATTGTAATTGCTTAAAATAATCAAATATCCACAAATGTTCAAATAATTCTTATTATCTCATGAATGCTTTTTTTTTTTTTTAATAGTTTGCTCAAATCAAGATGCAGGTAATGTCTCACATTGCAATTGAATGATTTGCTTCTTCAGTCCCCTTTAGTCTAGAGAATCTCTCTTATTCTTGCCCCTTGCAGTGTATTTATTAAGAAAAGCAAGCTTTTGTTCTATAATTGCCAATTTGTCTGGATTTTGTGGATGTTGTTTGCACTGTGTCTTTCAACATGATCTCTATTCCCTATGCGTCCTGTAAACACTCCCATGAGGTATACCAACTGTCTGCTTTTCAAAAACTATAGTCACCTTTTACCTCTGCATCCCTGGAATCCTCAAGGAGGCACAGAACAAAATGTTTTGGTAAGCAAGATGGGAGGGAGGAAGAAAAGAGAGAAGGAAGGAATATGGGAGGGTGGGGGGGGAATAGGAGGGAAGGAAGGGGAGGAAAGGAAAAAGAAGAGAAAACAGAGAAAATATGAGGAAGGAAGGATCAGGTGTGAGTGCAGGCCTGTGTTTCTCAGTATAATCCACAGATCAGAACAACCCCTGATAAACCTGCTAGAAATGGTGTTCCCTGGGCCTTATCCCATCAGCTCTATGAACATCAGAATTGAGTCCTGGGTCCACAAATCTCCATTCTTCTCTCTGTCTGGGTGTGAGTTTCCCCATCTGTGCAGAGAGGGGTTCCTTCACTAAGGTCCCTGCCAGCTCCAACACTCAGAACCCAAACCAGGTTTCTGTGGTTCTGAAGAATGAGCGACTTCACGTCAAGTGTTATGCATTTGGAAAAGCAAAAACCTAAATCAAAGCTTAGTACCTGACACTGCTGCTGAGGTCAACTGTCTTTATGTCTAGTGAGCTCACTCCATCCGGGCTGTGGCTGTCTAGCAGTTGGTGAAGCCCACTGTCTGGCAGGCTTCTGGTCAACCTTCCTCTCAGCAGCCCGTCCCCACAGATGCCCAAACAAACACTGCCTCCCCTTCACACCTCCGCATATTTCTGAATCTTGACAGACAAGCCAGGCCTCCCTCTCTCACATCACCCTCCTTCCGTTCCCTACCTCAGGGCTGTGGGCTTTGGTTTTCTCCTTAATCATTATTTGTTTGTTTATCTTTCCACTGGTTTTCAACCCCAGGGACAGTTCTCCTCACCAAGCCAATTTGAATTAATTTTGCAGGGACAATTCCACAAGACAATGTATCAATTGCTGTATTAAAATCAAGATGTATTACATCTCTCCCATCGTTCCCATGCCTTAATTTCTTAGTTCCCTCAAAGGCACAATCAAGTGTGTCTGGCATAATTTGTTCTTTATAAACCCAGACTGCTCATTGCACACACTCACAATTTTAGAAAGATTTTTGGCAGTGTTTTATTTCCATAATACTTTCCTTTATTGTATTTGGTGATTGAGTCTCGGTGATTAAGGTGACAGCCAGGTGGACCTTGGGGCCCAGGCCCCCACACAGAGGCCTTTCCCCAGACTTCCATCCCATGCAGTGCTCTGTTCTCTGGCTGTGACCCAGTCACACCCACTGCCTGATGGGTAGGGCCACCAAAAGCATCTGGGGACATAAGCAAAAGGGAATCTTGTCCAAGATGCAGTGGCAGAGAATAAAAAAGCGTGTTCAGAACAAGGTGTAGGGAGTGTGGAGAGGCAAGCAGCAAGCCTGGTGGATGTTATGAGTTGAATGGCGTCCCCTCAAAATTCATATTTTTGAGTCCTAACCCCCCTAACTACGAATGTGGCCTTAGCTGGAAATAGGGTTGTTGCCATGTAATGAGTTAAGACAAGGTCATTAGGGTGGCCCTCCATCCAGTATGACTGAAGTCCTTATTAAAAAGGGAAATTAAAAGAGGAAATAGAGACATGTACACAATGGAGAATACCATGTGAAGATAAAAACAGAGATGGGAGGGAGGTGATGTATTCATAAGCCAAGGAATGCCGGAGATTACCAGTGAACCACCAGAAGCTAGGAGGTAGTCATGGAACAGATTCTCCTTCAGAGCCTTCCCGAAGGAATCACCCCTGCTGACACCTTCATCCCAGACTTCAAGCTTCCAGAACTGTGAGACAGTACATTTCTGTGGTTTAGCCCACCTAGTCTCTACTGCTTTGTTATGGCAACCTCAGGAACCTAATACAATGGGTAAGAATGTGGGCTCTGCCTGTCAGACAGACCTGAGTTTGAATTCTGATTCCACACCTCATTGTGTGGCCTTGGGCAGGCTGAGGTAAGCCTCTTCCAGTCCCTACTTTCTCATCTAAAATGGAATCATCTTAATACCTTTCTTAGTGGATTGGGAGATGTTAGTGTCTTCCCACATCCCCTCAGCCTACCTGAAAGTTACTTGCACATGGTTCCTCTACCTGCCTCCCTTAATGGGAACCCCTGACAGTGCTCTTTTGGGGCTAGAAGTGTCTGGGCTATGGGAGGCAGGAAAAGCCAAGGGGTTGATGCCTCCTGAATTTCAGCAGAAGGTGTGGCTAAATACCCCAGTTTCCTCTCCCCTGGCTGAGGGAAAACCCTGATCTGTGTTACATGGAGTCTGTAGAGGAACCCAGTGGACACCAGTCCCTGTTGCTCAGAGTAGTAACCTTTTAATTAATGGCCATAAATGGGTTTCTCTCCCTTTGCTCTTTTGCTTCCCTATTCCATCATAGTAATTCCTGGATCGCTTCCCAATGAAACTACTTGCTCCCAAATTTTTGCTTCGAGGTTTGCTTTGGAAGGAAACCAAATAAAAAGATGCTGTATAAAAGCATTTAACACAGCAAGTGGCACATGGAAAACACTTAATTCATTTTAGTGGGTATGATGTGCCATCTGATGTGCCGTCTGTCTATGGCGTTGGAAAGTGGAAGGTGCGTGAATGGGGAGTCCAGTGTGCAGCAGGAGTGATGTGCTCAGACGTCACTGGAGAGTGGGGAAGATGGGAGTAGATACAGTGGGTGCAACTGTAACTGCAGAGTGGTCACCTTCTGAGGTTTCCAGCCCCAACACCCAGACTGAATGCTGAGAAGACTAGGGAGAGGCCATCCCATCTCACTCGATCAGAGCCAGGCCCATCTGCGCCCACCAGCTTGCTGCCGGGAATTGCTTGGTGAATCGTCCCCTGCCTGGGTGCTTGGGAATTGGCATGATGCCTGCTTTGAAGTCTGTCTCCTAAGAAAAGAACACATACTAAGAGAACTGGAAAGAGTCTCGGGTTTCGTTTGAGCTGACCCATCCTTGCACATGTGAGAAGACGACTATGCCATTCACTGTGGAGCAGGATTGACATTTGGACCCGATAATTCTTTATCTTAGGGGCCTTCCTGTACATTTGTGTGTGTGTGGGGGGTGTGCCTGGCCTCTACCCACTGGATGCTAGCAGCCCCCACCCCCCACAGCCTCTAACAACCAAAAATGTCTCCAGGCATTGCCAAATACCCGTGGAGGGAATCGCCCCTGGTTGAGAACCAAGGCTGTGGAATCAACACATGCATGTGAAGACACACAGAACGAATATGTGTGAGCACCCACACACAGAGGCACTAGCTTATCCGTCCCAGGTGCAGTCTGCTTACATGGCGGTTGAAAGCAAGGCTCTGGAGAGATATATATCTGGCTTCGAATTTCATTTCTCATTTGCCAGCTTTGTGACCTTAGATATAAAATGAAAATCAAATTATACCACAACCCTGCTTAAAACCCTCTACTAGCTTCCCATTGATCTTAAAATAAAATCCATGCTCCTTACTCTAGTCAACCAGACCCAAATCTTATTTTACATACTGGCTGCTCTTGCGTTCTGTTGCAGCCACCTTGAGCTCCTTTCTGTGCCCTGCATGGGTAAAGGTCCGTTCCCACCTCAAGGATTTGGCATTTGCTTTTTCCCTCCCGCTAGAGCCTCCTGTCCCCAGATGGCTGTGTGTCCCCCTCCTCCTTCTCATCACTCAGGTTTCAACTTAAATATCACCTCCCCAGAAATGCCTTTCCTGCACACCCTCGCTACAGTGTCCACCCTGTCCTGTCTGTCTCTCTCTGCAGTCTTGCCTTGTGCTTTTCTCCTTTACTCTTTAACATACCCCCATTTATTTACTTCTTTCTTTATTGTCCATCTCCCTCCCCCAAAGAGTGTAAGAGCCCTGGACAAGTAATATTCTTTCATAGGTTTATGGGGAAGATTAAATGAGGTAATGATAATAAAATAATAAAATAAAGCACTTAGCAAGCGCATGTCTTAGTAAATAATAAATGATAATTATAACTTATTTTTTCATCATGCATTTTAGAGATTATCTGTCATTGCCACTGCCTCATATCAACTAACCTCTTCTTCATATCTTGACAGTTTCCTACCTTCCCAATGTAGAGTCTCAAAACACCACATTTCCTTGTGAGAGCGGCCAACTCACTCCAGTTTGCCGAGACTTTTCTTGTCTTCGCACTGTCAGTCTTATGTCTTGGGAAATCCCCCAGTCCTGGACAGCCTGGAATGGTTGGTTACCCTACCCCTAGCTTCCAATATCAGTTCTAGGTTTTGATTGATTGATTGAAAACTGAGTTAAACCAGAGACAGGGGTGGAGGTCACCCATTTTCCCGGCGTGGTTCTGTGGTGCATAATGGCCACTTGTTGACTCTCACAGAAGTGTAGATTCCCTTAGCAGGCCAGTTCTGACATTTGTCAATGCATTTGTCTGCAGCAGCTGAACATAAGACTGTCTCTTGGGAAGTTCTGATGATTCTGTGAGCTCTCTACATTCTTACGAAGCTGCTCTTTGTTTAAACTGCTGAGAGAGGATTCTGTTGTCTGCAATAAAGAGGCTCAGCCAATACGTATAGTAATTGTACAATTCTCTTCAGTGAGATCTATACTGCAGTATAGAGCCTCTTAAGGGATGTTCAAGAAAAATCAGCATCTGGACAATCTAGGGGATTGCTGATGACCAGTCCTTTCACTTGATAGGACAAATGCCATTTTCTGTCATCTCAAATGCTCCACACAGTCTACCACATGTGTGGCAAGGTGTACACTTTGTCAGTAGAGTAAGGCTATGAACAGCCCCTCCTGATCATAGGCGTCTATGCCTGCTGGGTTATAAATCACCCAGGATCTTCGGTAGCTCTCAGCTAGACAGAAGGGTGGAGACACAGTCCTCAGGCTGGGAGTGGGTTTGGGATATTGACCCAGTGCAGAAGGTTGCCCTAGAGAAGACCAGGCAGTCCTGGTCAACATGCCCACAGGGCATGTAGGTTTCATGGAAGGTCAGGACAATCACAGGTACCACATGAGTGGATATGGCTGAGGGCATTCCATGAGAAGATTCAACTCAGCGGACAGTGGGTGAGGCAGTCAGTTCTGTCCTCAGATCGTGAACAGGGATCTGTGATCTGGATGTAGCCCAGGGGAACAAGTTTGGGTGGGGTCTGATTGGGAATTGGAGCCAGCAGGCCATGAGTAGGGCTTAGGCAAGAACTCAAATCAGAAGAAATCAGAATTCCTTGAGGGACAATCTGGTATGTGTCATTGACTCAGCATGAATCCTTACAGAAAGCAATGTGGCTTTGAATGCGTGTGATTTTGAGTTTACACACAGAGAGAGTTGTAGACTTGTTCTGTGTTTCCCTTTTTTAACTCTTAGCACTGAGTTTTCAGCTTTTGCTTTCAGGTAATTTTTTAAAAATGTATAACTTATATAACATAACATGTAGAATCTTAAGTATATAGGTTAATGAATTTTCATGGCAACTTTATTAAGGTAGTTCACTATCCACAAAATTTACAGTTTTAAATTTTCAGCAATTTTTAGTGTATTTGCCAGTTGTGCAACTATTCTTACTACCTAATTCAGAACATTTTCATCACCCCCAAAGTCACTCCTGTCTTCTTTTCTGCCCTTCACCCCTGGCAACTACTAGTCTACTTTCCATCTCTGTGGATTTGCCTATTCTGCCAACTTCATAGAAATAGGATCATACAATACATGACCTTTTGTGTCTGACTTCCTTCACTTAGTATAAAATGTTTTCAAGGTAAATCCATGTTGCAGGGTTAGGTTAGGTACTTTACTTCTTTTTATGGTTGGAGAATGCAACAGTTGCATGAGTATACTACATTTTATTTACCTATTTCTCAGTTTATGGACATTGGGTTGGTTCTACATTTTAGCTATTATGAATAATGCTACTATGAATATTTGTGTGAAGGTTTTTGTGTGGACATAAATTTTTAATTCTCTCACGTATATACCTAGGAGAGAAATTGCTGGGTCATAGTATTATCTTCAACGTCTTGAGGGAAAGCCAAACTGTTTTCCAAAGTGGCTGCACCATTTTACATTCCCACCAGAAATATATGAAGGTTCCAATTTCTCCACATTTTAGCCAGCACTTGTTATTGTCATTCTTTTTGACCACAGCCATCCGAGTGGGAGAGAAATGGTATCTCATGGTGGTTTTGATTTATATTTCCCTAATGACTAATGATATTGAGAATCATTTCCGTGTTTATTTTATTGTCCATTTATATGTCTTCTTTGGAGAAATGTCTGTTCAAATGTTTGTTGAATTTCGAAATATATCAAGTTATCTTTGCATGACTATCACCCATGTAACATTTCTAGTATCCTGCAAGACTCCTGTGTGCCCTTTCCCCATCAAATCTTTTCCTCAAAGGTAACTACTATTCTGATTTCTATGATCATAGAATAATCTATTAGTCTGTGTCTAATAACTATATTAGTCTATGCTTGATTAATGTTTATGGATGAAATGGTACGATACTTAGAATTGGTTTCAAAACAGTCCTGTATGTATGTGCATGTGTGTAAAGAGGTGTTATATAAATCAAATGAAATTGTCCATGAGTTAATAATTGTTGACTAATTTTGCCTGATTTTAGACTTCCTAAAAACAGAATGAACTCTTTTATGTCTGGTTTCTTTTACTTAATACATTGCATGTGAAATTCATCAGTGATGTTCTTTCTCCTTGTTCCTTTTCATGTAGTATCCCATCATATGAATATATGACACTAAGCTTACTCATTCTACTGCTGATGTTGATTTGGGTTGTTCCTAGTTTTTGGCTGTTACAAATAAGGTTTCAGCACTTTGAAAGGTCTATCCATTCAGCTAGCCTCTCCAGGATAGCTGGTTAGCAACCTGGTCCCAGATGTGGCCAGTCACAACAACGCAGTGTGGAGACACACCTGGGGCCCTAGTAGCCCTCAGGCTGGGACCCTGGTTCTTGGTCTGAGGAGGTGATCCAATTGGCAGAACCAAAGGTGGTGTGGTGGCCTCATAGAGCTTGGCTGTGACTTGGAAAGAAAAGCAAATTCTGAGGAGGCAGAGAGGGTCAGATGCTGGGGGAGCAGGTAAGGGAAGGGGAACTCAAGAGGGGCTACTAAGAGGTCCCTCTGCCCAGCCAAGTGCTCTGGCCTCCTCCTTGGACTTCTAGTCCAAGCTCTTCTTTCTCCCTAGCCTTACACCAGTGAGCAACCCTGGTACAGACAAAGCCATAGTCACTCACTTCATGGTGAATCAAAGGGGCAAGTGAAAAAGGTCTCTTTCGCCAGGGAACTTTAGTCAATCGGTGTCTGCAGATGGCATGGGACTTCATGGCCCTGCACTCTTGGACACACTGGAAATTTGACCCTTTACAAAATGCAGGGGGACAGGACCAGCACAATGCACTACTCCAGGACACTGATCCCACTGGGTTCCACATGGAGGGGTCCCCTGGGGTACAACACAGGAGAATATAGCCTGAATGATGCCCCTGGAGCTGAGCCACTGACCCTGAGGGAGTGGGCTTTTGTCACAAACAGGGAAGGTGCAACCAAGGGGTTTCTGGCATTTGCTTAGTCTCAGCTGTGCCTTTGTAGAACCACTAAACAAAACAAAGATTTCCCTCATGCCATGATGTGGGTCAGGGCCACCAAAGCAGGACCTACTAACCCACAGTATTTGGACAAATAAAGAGTGCATATCTCCTGTGACCCAGACACTCCACTCTGGATATGAACCAAGGGGCTGATCTCATGAAGATTCCTGGGCATGTTCTGTGGGTGCTGCAGTGGCACTTGGTAGTGGAGGCAATGTGGATGTCCATCAGAGGCATAGAGAGGTAGCATGTAGTGGTAGGTCCTGTGAATTCTGGGCAGCAATCAGAAACAATGAAGGAGATGCACCTATAGCTCTTGGTAGATCTTTAGAAATGGTGCTGAAGGTAAGAGAAAGGCAAAGAACGGGGTCTATAGTGCAACAATGCCATGTGCGAATTAAAAGGACAGAAGCATACAAATGCAACTCCAGGGTGTACTCCAAAGGACAGAGTGGTCACCTTTGGGGGTTGGGGGTAGGGGCAGGGAATGTGGCTGGGAGAGGGGCTCTGCAGGGCTGATGCTGAGTGTGCTGTCACTGATTCAGGAAGGATGGATACCCTGCCTGAGGAAGGAAGGAGGTAGGGAGGCAACTGGTCTAGTGGTTAAGTTCAAGCTGTTGGCCATATCTCAGGGCCTTCTCTAGGGGCAGGGAGGGCTGATCTGCCCAAAGAGAAAGGAGTGAGCAGTGCTCTTCTTCTCCCACCAATGAGCCCTCACTACGCTAGCTGGGCTTTATAAAGTTTTCAATTCATCAAGGTTATGAATGAGATTTCTCCTCCTTCTCTTGGATCCTGTTAAGATTTATACTAATGTCCCAGGCAAAAGACTCTTTGTGCTTCATTTCCCTTTCTGGGGCTCATTCCTTTAAGTAGGTGGGTTAGGCTCTGTTCCCCAGAGAAATGCCAAGTCTGGGTGCTCACCTGGACCCCGAGGCTTGAGGCAGGAATCTGGTCTCGTGAAAGAAATAGCTTGTAGATGAGTTACCTCTTGCTATCTCTTGGCCCTTCCTCCAGGTTCCCCTCTTTCAGTCCTGCCCCACCTCCACCTCACCATCCCTCAGGCTCCTTCTTCTCTTGGGGGTCCTAGGGCAGAAGATCAGGAGTAGCTCAGATGTTTTGCCAGGAGCTATAGACAGATTCTCACTTACATGGCCACAGGCATGGCTGAAACTGTTGCTTGAAGGGCTTATGTGGGAAGGTCCATCTGAAGAAAGGGGGCTATGGCAGCACAAAATTGGGGTGTCACATGTGGGACACTAGAGAGCTCCCTCCAGGCGGCGGTGCTTGGAGCACTTGGAACCCCTGCCCTGATCTTCAGTGGTTCAAGGACTGAAAAGGAGCTTGTGCACTTGTAACCTTGAGTCCCTTGTGCTGTCATTTAAACCCACTTCTGTAGAATTATAGTGTGAATGCAGGGACACAGGGTAAGACCATCTGTCCAGCCAGCTCCCTGGCATACAGATGGGAAGCAGGAAGAGGAGACACTCCTACAGGTAGGCACCTGCGGGTGTTGATGGCTGAGAAGAGAGGTGCCCTTCCCAGCAACTGTGTTCACGACACGTGTGCAAGCATGGGACTCCTACTAGAACCTGACCCTGCCTCATCCTGCATGGGGACAGGAGTAAGGGTTTCCATTTCACAACCCAGTCCTGGAGCCCAACAATGTTAGGGTTTGTTTTGGAGGAAAGCAAGTCTGGGAGAGAGAGATGGAGAAAGAGAGGAAAAGACAGGGACAAAGACCTCTTGGCAGAGAGAGACGTTATAAAATGGGGAAGACAGAAGAGGGGACACAGGATGGACAAGGTGAGGAGGAAGATGAGGAGGAGCAAGACAGGGAGTGGGGAGTGCCTGCGGACAAGGCCAAGCAGCACCCTCCCTCGAAACTCTCGTTGGCCGGCTCCCTCCCCATCCCCTTTCCCTGTCACCCATCCACGGAGCCTGGCCCCATGGTGTGCACCAGGTTCAGTGGGGGTGTTCCTTTCAGGGCTTGCTGGGCCTTCCTTGCTGCACCCCAAGCTCTGTCTGGTTACAGGAGGCGTGGCCACCATGAGCAGGCAGAACTCCCACTCTCACTCTCTCCCCAGGCTTGAGACCAGCCCAGCGGCCCAGGGAAGCCAGTGTTTGCTCTGGTGCCAGAGTCCTGGGCAAGGGACAGCAAAGGAGTCACAGAGTTCAGTGGAAACATGGCGTTAGCCCTGGCTTCACACCCCTGGGCATACCTAAATGGACACTGGACTGGGACAATAGGCAGCAGCTATTTCCTGTCTGCTCCCTGAACAGTAAGCAGTAGCCAAATCAGTTCACCCAACATGGTAGAAGCACAAAAGCCTTGAAGTTGGACCCTTGGACCTTCAACAACACACAGAGTCTGAACAACACAAAATGTCTGAAGCTGGAAGTAGTAAGGTTGCCATGGGGGGCCTAGACTCATTACTCCGTGGACCAGGATGGACCCAGCTTAATATCTGTGAGCCATGTCATGCTAGGGAGGTACTTTATTGGCCCGGCCTCAGTTTCTGCATCTGTAAGTTGGGTTTAAGAACCTTTTAGGCTTGTTGCTGTTTAGCAGCGCATTCCAGCACTGCTCCTGCTCTCCAGTCTGTGTCCTGTCCAGTCTTACCCACTCCCCATGAGGGGCCATTGAGGCTTCTAGACCCTGCAGAACCCCAGACACAGCAGCAGACCATAAGACAGAAAGTCGAGCCCTTGAAGTCCTCTGCAGCAACTAGAGCTCCCTAGAGTGTAGAAGGACCCCACAGACATACCAGAGACACCTAGGATTCTATAGAGATGCACAGAGCTTCTTATTTTAACATCCATGTGTTCCTAGTTTCCAAGCTGGGTGGGGGGCAAACTGAGGCAGTCAGTGGGGAAGTGACTGACAACACAGGATGGGCAAATCTTATTTTGGAAAACACGGTTTCCCTGTTTGCAGAGGGTCACTGGCAGCCAACCCCAAACTGGCAAGGGTTAGGAGCCCATGAGAGTAGGAACCATGAAGGGGGTGCCAGGCAGCAGGAACACGTGGGTGGGTCTGATAAGCAGCCGTCACAACCGTGCCTGCACAGGCCACACTCACACAGTCCCGAGGTACCTTCACTCACTCCTTTCTTCTCGCTCACTCTCTCTGTCTTCATCTCCAGCTGCCAATCCGTGTGTCTCAAAATGACATGAGTTAAACATTTTTAAGAACTAGGGATTCATCATGTGGCAACATCAACTCAGAAAGCAGTGCATCTTGGAGGCTGTCACAAACCCAGGGATATTTTATCTCAAAAGTGATGACTGCAGGATCCCTGATGCTAGTAAGGACCCATATCCCCATATGTTATGATCTGATGTGTAGGCAGTATTGTTTGTTGAATTGAATCCACAAAAAGTCATATTTGAGTCCTAACTCCAGGGGACCTGTGAAAGTGACCTTATGGGAAATAGGGTCTCTGCAATCAAGCCAAGAAGAGTTTACTAGGGTGAGACCTCATCCAATGTGACTGGCATCCTTATAGAAAGGGAGAAGCTGGAGAAACAGAGGGGGAGCTGGCCACGTGAAGATGAAGGCAAGATTTGGATGCAGCCACAAACCAGGGAGCAGCTGGAACAGCCAGAAGCTGCAAGACATGAGGGATCCTTCCCTAGAAGTTTCAGAGGGAGCGTGACCCTGTCAACACCTTAATTTCAGACTTCTGGCCTCCAGAACTGCAAGAGAATAAATTAGTGTTGTTTCTGACCACCCCGTTTAGTGGCATTTGGTTATAGCAGCTCCAGGAAAGAAATGTAATATTTAAGTGGAAACAGCTGGGGCTGGGGGGGAAGGCAGGCACTCTGTTTAAGGGGACCCTGGAGTCTCTTCTCATCTATCTGGGATGTCCTCTATTTTCTGTCCCTTTAGCTCTTTAGCCAGTGGATCCATTCATCATTAACCCACAAGTGTGGGTGCATGTGGCTTTGTGCTGGGGGCTGAGAAGGATGCAGCAGCATCAGACCGGAGTCCTCTTTACTACCTGGGCTCCAGCAGGTGTTTTGGGGGTGGTGGTCAAGGGTGGGACTCTAGGGCACCTGGCTGCATGACCTTGGGCATAGGACTAAACTATCTGAGCCCATATCTTCCCCTGTAAATGGGGACAAACCTTGCCTACTTCACAGGTCCTTTTGAGAATTAAATTAGAATATATGCCAAGTGATTAGCACAGGCAATCAATCAGTGCTAATTATTATCATGACTATTGTTACTGGTATCAGGGAATGACATGACAGAACTTGGTATAATACAGGATAAAGTATGACACATGCTGGCCCAGAGCTGGAAATGAAGCATTCTGAGAAGACAGAGAGAGATGGACTATCTGTCTACTCAGGGACTGGGGAAGCCTCTTGCAGAGTGTTAGCTTGTGAGCAGAGCCTGGAAGCGAGAGCAGATTTCACCAATGAGGAAGGGCGATGTTGAGTGTGAGCATGTCCACTGAATTTGTTGGATGGAGAGGAACTAAGGACTTTGTCCTAGAGAAAATAGCATTGGTGGATGCAAAAGATCTGGCAGGTGCAACAAATAGAGTTGCCCAGGTATAGGCAACACTCTGTGTGTGAAGACAGGTGAGACTGTCCGGACTGCAGTGAGTGGCTCTCAAGTCAGGGGAAGGAGTCAGGTCTTGATTTGGAAGAGAGTGGCCCCTGTGGATGTTAGAATAATACCAGTGGCCTCTACTGGTTACCTGGAAGAAGCCAGGTTGGAGCCAAGAAGGCCAGCACGGGCTCAGCAATCCACTCCGGTGATAAGAGAGGTCTGGGCCAGAATGAGGAGGTAACGTAGGAGGAGTAGATTTGATAACCATGGATTTAACTGGCTGGGGTCACAGGGAAAGACATTTAACAGGATTCCTTGGTTTCTTGCCAGAATTACCTAGAAGGACAGTAATGGGAGCACACACAATTCTGTGTGAGGTGGCGGTCAATAAAATCATGTTGAATGAATTTGATGCCATTGATGGGGAGGGACCGAAGGAGAAGTAGCAGGTTTGCAGCCATGTTAATTAAGCTTAGGATATCTTGTGGCAACCACGTGGAACTGTCTAGAGGGCTGCTGGACAAGCAAAGAGGATGGGGGGAGCAGCGTGGAAATGTAAACTTGGTGGCCAACAGCAGCCAAGTGACACACACACACACACACACACAGTTTTATAACCCAGAGACACCCAGATCTTTAAGCAGTCTGTGAGCTCCAGGAGATTTGTCACAATAACTTCAGAGACAATAGCAGATGCCTGGTGGGGAGGTGGCACAGAGAGGGATTCAGATAAGCCAGTGGTCCCCAGCAGCCTTGGAAATAGGACAGGCGTGTGCATTTCCCCATGAAGGGACTAAGAGGGAAGGGCCTCCTGTGCCCCAGAAGGTGGAGAGCCCCTGCCTAGCTGGGCGGAGCGCCCGGCTCTTTGAAATGTCAGCATGAATACTTTCCTCATTAAGAAATGATTTTAAGAATTTGTTTTTAAAATAAAAAGGAGTTTCAGAGTTGGGAAGCCCTGCTGGTCACAAAGAGATGTATTTTATGGGGAGATTAAGAGGCACTTGGAAAACAGTGATGACCTATAGATATATTCATGGATTCAGACCCAGGCCAGGTTTCACAGGTCAATTGCTGATGCCTTGGGGATGGTGTCGGCACGAAGGCCACTGCCGAGCAGCCACATTTCCTTCCCCTGCCCTCTCAAGTCCTGGCTCCCCCTGCTGCTGCGGGGCAGACCCTGAAGTCTTAGTATCTCTTGGAAGCTCTAAGATGCCTTTCAGTAAAACCACAGATCCTCACGTGGGGTGTCTGTGTTCCCTTAGCCCCAAGTACCCCAGCCCATTCAGTCTCATAAGCATGGTGCCCCCCACAACCAGCCCAGCACCCACACCCTATCCCTCACCCTCCACTATAATCAGTTTTGTGCCAGTAGACCTGAGCTCCAGTCCTGTCTACTTAGACTCTGACCCTACACAATCAGCCACTCGGAGCTTCAGCTTCCTCATCGGTACAAGGTTTCTCTCCTTATGTGTCCCCTTCTGAGTCAGGCACAGTGCCTGGTACTCATTTGATGCTCTGTAAATGCTGAGCAGATGCATAAACATATGCCTCCTCATAGCAGTACATGCATGTGAATTCACATTGCTTGCTGAATGAGAGTGCTCAGGAAAGTGGAGCTGGCTTGCAGATGTTGGTCATATCAAACCACCTCCTCCTGGCATCCTGGTTGGTTCCTCATTTGAAAAGTCTTTGTCCATATTTGAGTACACTTCTACCTCACTTCTTCAGGCCTTGGCAGAATTCCGTCTCCCTTGTACAGCCTTCCCTGGCTGCCCCTCATCTGTGTAACCTCCCTCACCTGGCTGATGTCTGCCTTCCAGTCAATTCCTCAGACTTTAGGATTGTACTGGATTGGAAACACCAAGTTCTAAGCCCTACATGGTGCTATTTGTTATCTCTGTTCTTGTTCAGTAGATACACCCCAAATACAGGCAGACTGACCGATGGGTCCTAGAATCAGTCACCAGAAAGGAATCCTAGATCAATCACACTGTAGCATGATCATAAGATACTGATTTGGCATCGGCGAGCCTGTGAGCCCATAATGCACACATGTATGTGCACTTGTGTGTGCCCACAGACACACCGGGGAAGGGGTTTTCTTTGCTTTCCTTTAAAACTACCCTGAGCTGCTTCCCGGTTCAGAGGTGTCCAGACTCAGGCTTGGAGGTAGCCTACATGATGTGAAGAAGATTCTTCTATGTTCGGGGGCAGACTAAGTGTGATATGGGGCTGCCACCACACGGCCGAGGTGTGTGCAGGGGAAGGAGAGGAAAGGGACAAAGTTGTAATTGTCACAGCTGGAAACACTAATGAGCCTGGGGGGGGGTGGTGCAGGGGTGAGAGGGGGTGTACAGGGATCCCAGCCTGAGGCTGAGGCTGCAGGCTAATGTCCAGCAGCAGGTTTTGACTTCAGATGAAAGTACACACTCATACACTCATGGACACCCATTCACATCACACACACACACACACAGACACCAGAGGCAGTGGATATAGTCTGCTCACTTACCCTGCTCACACACTGGTACAGTATGGGGGCCAGTGGGTTTCTCCAGGCAGGAAAATAGAAACAGGGAAGAGATATGCCAATGCATTAATGGGGGCATGTTCATAGTGCATGACCTCATTGAGCATTGATTGGTTGTTATGTGTGTTCAGCACATATTTTCTATAGACTCACAATGTGTCAAACACTGACGATACAGATAGGAATAAGACACACATACACCTACATAGCACACATCCCCACAATCATCTTTTCTGGGACGACCTTCCCCCCCTACCCAGCATGTTTAAATGTGTTCTTTCTTGCACCACAAATGTGCGTGCGCGCACACACACACACACACACACACACTCACATACACACTTGCTTGTCCATCCAAACACCCACACCAACACTTTCTGTCCTAACCCTCATGAGAATAGCAAAATGAGAAACTTATAGTTTTAACGGCCAGGTCCAGGCTCAATACTGTTTCTCTAATTACCTCTCCTGGGCCCAGGGTCCAAGCGTCAGCTGAAATGACTTTTTAAATGTCCATTTGGGACTCAAGAAGGGAATGGATGTGGGAATAACACTCCCTTTGTAACCTGTCTGTCTCTGTAGCACTTGAGAAAATTGGATGCTATTAAAATCAATTTAACTCTAAAGGGCACAAATGGTGGAGATGGGGAAAGCCTTCAGTGGCAGCCCCAAGGGCTCACTGGAGCATGGCAAGATGCCACGTGGGATAAGACCCTGTACAAGGGAATCTTTCAGGCTGTCCCTGCATGATTTCTCAGCAACTGGAGTGTGACTCTAATCCAGACCTCCTGCATCTAGTCACATCCATCCTCCGCTCACAGACCCTCTTGGGGTTCTCAAGTTAACTCTGGTAACAGAGAGATCACTCCCAACGTTGGGAAGCTCCCCAGTCAATGGGAGAAATGGAGCTCCTGGCTTCAGGTATAAGGGGAAAGCCACACAAATGTGCTAACAAGCTAGAGAGGAAAAAGAGTTGGAAGAGAAAGAAATATTCATGCAATAGAATTAGCATTTAAATTTAAGTTCAAAAGCTTGAAAAAATAATCTATATATTGCTTTGAGAGACATAGACTTATAAAATACAGCAGTGCTTGTTTTGCATGATCCTCATATACATGGATTTCCATTATCACTCTTTAGTTAAATTAGTTCCCTGACAACACAACTTGAAGTCATTACTATGCTATGTTGACTATGCGTGAATGCACAGGGTACAAACTCTGATGTGAAGTCTTCATTCCACCAATCACTCCATAAATAACAACGTGTATGGTGATCAGCAACCAGTCATGTCACTTCCTTCTCAGGTTAGACAGGTCAACAGGCATCTGTGATTCAGTTCATGCACAGACAGCAAAGTATGCAGCTGTGTTACTTTGGTGTCTACTGGTGATGAACCCATGTGACATTTCACCAAAATGGATAATCCAAAGAGGAAATCAGCCAACAAAAATTAAAGAAGCACAGCAAAGAAACAAAAATTTGCTAATGTGGCAGGTGGTATTCAAATTGAACGTAGATGGAGCCGGAGGGAAGAGATGACTGCATTGAGGGCAGGGGCACTACTGTGTCTGGCGAGAATGTGACCAGGTGGCCAGAAGAACTCAGAGAAGCACAGTTAATCCAGATCAATGAGGGCATGGTCATGATGGAAAAGATGAAGATGGCCCAGGGGAAGGGATGCCTGCAAAAACCTCCCACTAAAGGAATTCTTGGAGATGTGTCATGGCATTGAAAGGGCAAAGGATAAAAATCTTGGAAGTTGATTCAAACTTATAGAAAAGATAGGAAATATCCTTGCTTTTTATTGTAAGATGAGAAAAACGCGACAGCTGGAAAATGTGCACTATTTGTATGATGGGAAGAAAAAGTCAAGCACGGTTCCAACACTCTTGAGAAGCCTTTTTACAAAGTAATAAAACACTTCAACTCTCAAGGAGTCTCATGTTTTAAATGGAAAATTGGAATAATATTCATATTTTAAACATTGTTTTTACTATTGTTAAGAGAATTCCATTATTTATGTATAGTCTACAACAAGAGTTTTTAATGTTTTAATAAGAAGTTTTAAAGCTCACAAAGCAACTGTCATTTTTCCCATTGATTTTAAAGACCGTTTTGCATGATCTCAGCATGTGCGGTCGTTTTTCTGGTCCTGAACCACTGTGCAGCGGGAGGACTGCCTATATGTTATTCACGTAAAAAATAATGTCTCAAGGATAAAGAAATGCATGGAAGTGATGAACACACCAGTCAGTGTCTCCAGTTGGGTCTGCAAGGGGGAGAGACAGTGTGACTGGGAAGGCGAACGCAGGGGGCTTTGACTGTATTTATAATATTTTATTTCTTAACTTGCAGCAGTAGTTTCAATGATATTTGTTGCCTTTTCTTTATTTTTTTTTATGCAGTAAAAATTTCCTAGTAAAAACATGAAGGCATGAGCTCTACAAATAAACATATCCAGTGGACCCATTTCTTTACTATAAATGTTAAATATTGGTGCTGATTAATAGAGTAAAAATGATAAGAGCTGATTCTTTAGGGAAGACTTTCTGAAAGAGATGGTGGCTCATGAGAAAAAGGCAGGAACAGGAGAGTGTTTGCTTCAGACTCCATGGGGCAGCCGGCCCTCAGTCACAAAGTAGCTTAGAGAAGACACAAGACTTCCCAGGTTGCAGGCAGGGGTGCATGTGGAGGAAGGCAGGCTGCTGGAGGCTGAGGGTCTAGCCTTTCCCCCACTGCTAATAAACTCTCCCTGCTCTTCAGGAGTCCAGAATTTTCCTGGTCCTCAAGTATATTATCTATAAAACTTGAGTGCCTACACCTTACTCAGAAGAGACGCTTTCTCGTTGTTCCCTCCAGGACTAACAATAGTTCTTTCTTGAACGCTAGGGTTAAGGACAAGTAGGACAAGTGTTTCTAGTTCCCCCAACTGTGGGCTGTGTGACCCATTTCTGAGCAAACAGGAGTGTTCCCATCTGCCCCTCTGGGCAGTCTGGAAGCTCTCTGAAAGTACTCTGCAGTCTGGTAGGGGCCATGTGTCAATACCAACCCTGTCACCGCCTCTTCCCTCTCCTCCCCCTTTAGAGGCCCCCAGAAGCACACTCGGTCACCAGCCACCTCTGCAGGAGCCAAGTGGGAGGCATTTCCCAGAGTGGTGTTGGTAACGGCAGTGGGGCTGCACAGGGAATCTCTAGGACTGGAAGGTACAGGTGTGAGGCTGACCTCTAGGGGGCAGTGCTGACCTCTCAGAAGCATCTGAGGCAAAGAAAACAGGGTTAAAAACCATTTCCTCTCCTGCTATTCTTAGAAACCAATGGGAAAACTTAAAACCCCATCTGCAGGGTCCTGTTCCACCCTCCCACCTTCTTGTCCCCACAAGCTTGCCCTGGATCCTTCAGAGCAGAGTTGGCTCCTGGAGAAGAGGGGGAGAGACTGACATTCATTCATTCTGGGTCACATTCCTTCTGGTTCTAACTCAGTCCCTGATGCCTGTCTTTTTCCAAATGACAGAACCAGATGAAAATCAGATAGGTACTTTCTGCTGAGGTGAGAGAGGAGCCAGGCGCTTTGAAGACATCTCTTTCCTCAAGGGATGAGATAGATTTTTCTAAATCCATTGTTAACAAGAAGGAAAAAAAATAAAAATAAAAAAACCTTTAAGAATTCACAACTCTCCGAAAATGCTACTTTGGGGAAACACTGGTCTGGAACTTTGGTGAGACAGTTCTTTGTTGGTGAAGGTACAGGTACATCGATAGCGTATGCAGATGACAGCAGATGATGTGACCAATCAGAGAAATGGAAACTTTCCTAGGAGAGTTTCCTACGTGGCTGGAAAAAGCAGTTGTTGGAGGGGATATAATGATAACATAACTACCACTTACTGTAATAGCAGGTGCTGCGCTAATCTCTCCCCATCTAATCTGCACAGCTACTAGGTCCTGTTACTAGCCCCATGTTACAGGTGAGGAAATGGAAGCCTGCAAGGCAACTTGCCTGAGCTGATAGAGCCATCCAAGTAACAGATGGTGACTTCTAGGAGATGTGTGAATGGTTTGCTGGAGTCAGTTGTGCCTAGTTGATATCATCTTTTCTATCTTTATCTCTTCACTAGTTGCTATTATTTACCTTCCCTAGACCCAGAAAAAGAGGGACAGAGTGCAAATCAGAGTGCTCGACTGGAGTTAGGACAGCTCCACTCTGCAGCCAGCTCAGCCCTTCACTCTGTGTGTGATGCTGGGCAAACCCCTCCCTGACCCTCGGACTCCCACATTTGTCAAAGGAGGCAGGTGACTAGCTGGCTTCAGAAGTCCATCCCAGTCCCATTATTCTGTGCACACCAATCTACTGACTCCATGGGCAGGGGTGTGGATCCTCATGTCACAGCCGCTGCTGTTGACTTTTCCCAAGGCTCCTCCTTTCTGGGTGTTGCCCCCCTGTAGGCTCTGTTTTGCTGCCAAGAGAGCTGTGTAGGAGTGCCTTTCTGCCTGTCCCTTCTGGGTTCTCCCGTTCAGGATGTTTTTTCACACCTCCAAGTGCTGGGTGGGAGTGGACATCCCACATGTTTGGCTCTGATGAGACACCTTCTTTCCCTTCCATGGGATGCTTGCAGCAGAGGACCTAGGGATCAATGCTTCTCTTCTGACCCCTTGTGAGCTGCTTGGGGATGTCTCCACAGCAGCAATCCATCATCACTGCTGGGTGAACCATTCTTCCCTGATCCCCAAAGGCCAGAGGAAATGACTCCTTTGCCAGAGCCGGTCCCTACACTATGAAGGAGGTGAACAGATTGCGCAGACTGGGTCATGTTGTATCTCCTCTCTCGGCCTCAGGTTTCACATTTGTAAAATGAAAGGATTGGACTAGACTGCTCCCTAAGATCCTCCCAACTCGACTACTGTCGGGTGTGTTTCATATCTGTGTTTGTTTCAAGTGCATTCTGGTTTTCTCATATCCTCCATGACTTGTGTACATTATATCTGCTGATTGGGATGTTAAACTGCTTTGAACGCCCCGCTGGAGGGATAAATCTCAGCATACTGGGCTGGATGGAATTTTGGTGGGATACCTTGGTATTAAAATACGGTTAATAGTGAAGTTTTATTTATGAAGTAACACTGCATGAGAAAGACAAAACAGCAAAGAGGATGCACGCATTGGTTGGAACGTGGGGGAAACGTGTCTGACAGCGCTCCAGAAGGAAATCAGACATGAACTGCTTGTTTCGTGCTCAACTGGTTCTTTTGGCTGTAGTGTTACTTAAGTTAATAATTTCTAAAAATTGTGGCTGATGAGACTAAGGGGCCTTTCAAATTTCATCAAGGAGCCTGTGGGGCTTCCCTAAAATTTCATTAGGAAGAGACCAATTTAAAGATTAACTAATGTAAGAGATTCGGTTTATCTAATTAATTGCAGCGGGCTAATGAGGTAACCTAGAGAGCGAGGTTCCTGGCAGCTGATAGAGACCCAAAAGGGGAGAGCTGGGGAGGAAAGAATCAGTGCGTTCATAGTCCATGTTCAGGGTGGAAGGTTCTCTTTCCAAATGAGTCCCAGTAGTCCGAAAAGGGATGCCCTTGAAATTGAAACTCCTCCATACCCGTGGAATGAGGATGACCTTGAGATGACATTCAACTTCCTTTCACTTATTTAAAATTCATTAATAACGTTTTAATCAAATTTTGCTTCTGGGCAAACCTGCCCAACAGGAAGAACCACCCTGAGCAAATATTGCTGTTAAATTGCCAGATACATGTCCCAGTACAGATAATGGGGTGCGGTGTTTCTGATTTAAAGGTATTTCACATGCATTTAACTATAATTTTTTTAAAAAGATTTTATTTATTTGACAGAGATCACAAGCAGGCAGAGAGGCAGGCAGAGAGAGAGAGGAGGAGGAAACAGTCTCCCCACTGAGCAGAGAGCCCAATACGGGGCTCGATCCCCAGAACCCTGGGATCATGACCTGAGCCGAAGGCAGAGGCTTTAACCCACTGAGCCACCCAGGCGCCCCGACTATAATTTTTATAATAGCCCTGCAAGGTGGATAGTAATGTTTCAGGGCTACCATGGCCAGCCCTGCAGATCATGCATTGCACAACTCTGAGGATCTCAGTCACTCGTGAATGGCATCTTCTAAAGTTGTATAGTACACATCCTATATTACTGTACTGGTTTAATCACAATACAACAAGACTTCTACAGTGTCTTGTACTATTCTAAATACTTACACACATGTCAGCTCATTTAACCTGCATACCCTGCATGCAAGGTGCCTGGGTTCAAAATATACATTGTGACTTGGGAAATTATTTTAAGACATCATCTTGTGGTCTCCAGGCCATCCTCTGCCTGTGACTACCATACATCTGACCAAGTGTGACTGTACTGAGTTCATGAAACTGAGAAGCTAAGAACCTACTGTTCAGTCACCCACCAAGGCAGATGATGTGGGAGGATCTCTCTGGCCAGCCAGGAAGCCAATCTCTGTATGCATCAATTGCCAAGTTCACCATTCACCACTGCCCTTTATCAAGGAAGATGCATGTGTTCTACTGTTTCTGCAGTAATAACATAAACCACTGTGAAAGATTATTAGTTGACTCCATAATAAGACTTAAGTGGGGATAATCTGACAACTACCCCTACCAAAATTTTATATCTGAGATCGAGGGTGACAAGCAGGGTGACAAGACAATCTTTAGATCATTTGATTTTTAATACTCACCTCTGGCTAGATTTACCACATTGTGTCCCAGAAGAAGGCAGACAGCTTTATGGTGGTCCTTCGAGAGCCCTGGTCCTAGCTTCTCTTCTCACTCCCATGCTGGTATGATGTGTCTGTCCTACAAATGGCTGGAGGAATTCTTCTGTGGTTAAATGGGATGAAACATCAAAAAATCTTCCAAGAAAAAGACATTCCTCCAAGAAAAAAATGTATACCTGTTCATGGAATGAATAGAGAGGGTCACCACTCATTCCCATGTATAATGTGATGGGGGTTGCCCTCCCCTGCCCAGCCCCAACCTGTCTCCTCTGCTGCCCCTGCTGGCCAGCTGTCAGTATAACAGACACCCCCCTCCCTCAGCTGGGAGGGCTTCTCTGGTCTGTGTTGGCGCAGCCCCCTCTGATTCCAACAAATCTTGCTGTTGCTATAGTAACTCTACCCAGCCTGCTTGCTGCACATTTCTGAGGCAGATTGCATCCTGTCATCTTGTCCAAATGCCTGGGGCCAGCTTGATTTGGGAGGGAGGGGAGAGGGTGGGGTTTCAGTCAGATTGGACAACTTCATGTCCCTCAGCCACTTAGGTTTGGTGGGAAAAAGCAGAATGGCTCAGTGTGGTTTCTAATGCCCATTAGCCCTTTATACCCCATCCACACTGTGAGACATTCCCCCGCCTGAGTCAGATCGGGAAGTGTGAGGCTTGTGTCAAAAGAACTGAAGTAGGACCTTAAGAACAGAAAAGCTAGTTCTCTGGGCAAACCTCCAAAGTCCCCCAGCCTGAGATTTTGTCTCTGCACAAGGGAAAAAAAAAAAAAAAGAAAAAAAAAGAGATATACAAAGGTATATAAAAATTATCGACCTTATTTATTCCCAAATGATAGTCTTCCAGGACTCTTAATTTTCCTTAAGTCATTTCCAGGATTTCTCTTGGGTATTGACATTAACCCCACTTTTTTCCCTCTTCAAATTAAGTATTTTGTCATAGTTACCTTGCTGGAAACTGAATGTATTCTTTTTATTTAATCTCTCACCAGGATCTCAAACTGTTCTGACCCTTAATATATTAATGTACCCAATTCCTAACTAGTCTTCAGAACCACAGCAAACCCATCTCTCTTCCTTGCCCCTCAAATGACTTCTTTAGGCAGGAGGAGAGCCTGTGGAGAGGGTGGCTGGAGGCCTTTTGAGAGGACCCTGCACAGTAGCTTCAGAGCTAGTGTTGGATGCTCAAAGTTGTAGTGCACAAATATATACTTCAAAACCATTTGAAATTGACATGCATGCCTTTTTTTTTTTTTTTTTTTGTCTCACTGTGCCACATTGTCTTTTTGCACTCTGATATGTCACTAAGTAACCTCCTTGATCTGCAAAGGCGCTCTTGTTCGCACCCTCTGGAACAAGGACTGGTTACGCTTTGGTCAGTGGCAGTATGTCTTGGTCTTGCTGTGAACCCTTTCCTGCACTGATCTCAGTAGACTCCCACTTGCTGAATAAAGATCCATCTTTTGGAGCCAAAGTCTGAGACACAAGCTATTATTCATATGCAGGGTCAGATACTAAAAAAGTTTCTGCTTTAAATAGGGACAGGTTCTCTGTCACGTTATTAATACTCTGAGATAATTACAGGTCTCCTGACACAAATCCAGGGTAAGAATAATTGATTTAGGGACTGCTTGGAGTCCAGGCCAAGCTTCCCCTTGAAACAATGTCCCCAGAAACTTAGGAAGCATTGTTACTGAGGCTGTCCCCCAGATACTGGCAGGCATGGGCCCCTGATGGACTGACCACAAGGTCAGGTGAGAGAGGTAGGTGGAAGCCCACAGCAAATTTTTGGAGGCAAGACACACAAAATTCACAGAACTAGACTCAGTAAATAAAGCTTCAGAGTCTGGAAGGATGAGGCAGGAAAGGAAATGCTTAATGTGGTAGATAGCTCTCGAGAGCAGGGGCCCTTAAAGTGGGGTCTGTGAACTTGAATGGGGAAAAAAGTCACATCCCTCATCTGGCTGACTTCTAACTGTAATCTAGCCTTTGTTTCAATTATGAATGCAGACAAACCGCAGTAGAGTTAGTGGGAACAGAGACATTTCCGCCAATGGAAATCAACTATTTTCATCATGGTACAATTTTTATAGATACCTCAAAATAGTGTTTATATTTAGCACTAAATTCTAAATTATTTATTAAACCTCCTTCTAGATTTTATTTAATGGGTTAAACACATATATTGCTATATTCTAAATTTAAAATTTTGGTATTATATGTCATATATATTATATATTTGGATATATATATTTGATATACTTTCAATTTTATATATAGACACATACTAGTTTCCTTTGTAGTCCTATCCATTTTACTTTGTAAACATTATTTTATTTTTTTAAACTTTTATTTACTTTGAAAACTTTATTCAAGAAGGCATCCCAAGCTCATCACCACAGTGGGAAGGGTTCCATGTCACAAGGAAGGGTAACAACCACTACTCTAGAATTCCATTTAAAAGGAGAATTAACTTCTGGAACTTATAGGGAAGGCCAGACTGGAAGGGGAAAGACTTAGAAATCCAGTTTTGCTTTCAAGATACTTCCTAAGAAGATTCTTTTCTTCTTAAAAAGAACCTTGGGAAGACAACTCTTAAACCAAAGGAATAAAATTCAAATGGCAGCATTCCAGGCATTGTGAAGAGAGGTTTTAGTGGAGGGCTTTAAAATATCCCTGTAAAAATACAGCTCAGGCAAACACCCACTCTGCAGGTACCTAAATTCTATCTCAGTTCAGGTGAGGGGTCAGAAGGATGAATGAAGGATGGATATGGAAGGAAGTAACAAGAAAAGACCTTCAAAGCACCCCATGGTGCAGGCAGGGGAGAGCATCTGTGAAATTCCCAAGTGTGTGTCTCTCACACTTCTCTTTCATGGACAGGTGGTGGGGACACTGGATTTCACCTTGAGTCCAGCAACCTTAGGACTTGGGCACCCTCAGTGTCCGGGAAGCCCCCTTCTCCTGCAGCCCACTGAACCCTGAGCCCCCAGAGAGCTCTCCTCCAGTTGACCCCAACATCTCCTCTCACTTGAAGTGCAAACAAAACATATGGCTAGGCTTCCAAAGTTTGGCCAGAACATTCTGTGAAGAATTATTTTCCCAGCAGCAGGTAGCAACTTATCACAGAGTCATAAAATCACATTAGTGGATCACAATAAACATTAAAATAATAGGAAATAGTACATCACACCAGAGTTTGGTATTATCTTACATGGCTGGTTTTTGGTTCATACATGTGTACGCATGTGAGTATTGGGTGTAGAGTGTGATTTGCTCCTCACTGCAGGTCACAGCCAAGAGTTTGAAAAACAGTGCTGTCACGATGCCTCTGAGGCCCCACAGAGAATCCACAGCAGTAGGAAGACGTGTATGCTTACGTGATGATGAATTCAAGGACTTAATAATTATTTTAATGAACACTAGGGAAAAAATGAGCATACCAAACTCATGGGAATCCTGTATGGGGCTCAACACCATGCTGACACAGAGACCTCAGTAGTCTGCAGGTGGTGCTGGGTGAACAAAACTCCACACACGCGGAGGCTCTGAGAATGACCTCATCATGGGGAACTCTGAGAAGGGAGAAGACATGAGGTAAGTTGATAGAACAGAGAGGGCAGACCTGAGAGTGGACAGAACACAGCATCTGCCCTTGTTTTATTCATTTAAACTGGTGTCCTGATCTCTCAAATGGGAACAATTACACCAGGCTGGCTGATCCCATGGGGCTAGGAAAGCCATGTAGAGTGTTTAAGGCATCAGGAATTATTGCTGTCAACAGGAGAGGTGAGCTTCTCCAGCAGAGATCAGAGATGGCTAGCAAATGTTTAGAGCTATTTGCATGACAAGGAAAGAAAGGGTGGGTGCTGGCGAGGCTCCAGGCAAGCAGACCTATAGCCTCTTCCTGCTCTGTCTTTCTTATTTCTTCTAGTACCATTCCAGGTGCTGACATGGAGGTGGAGTGGCCACAGAGTGTGGTGGGGCCTGCTACCTGCGAAGTGGACATTATGAGAATAATGACCAGTGCCAAGTCAGCTGCTCCTCTATCAGCAATTTCTCACCCTTTTCCGAAGTGGGCCCTGCTTATCACTGGTGTTGACACAGGGTCCTCACAAAGATGGGTGCTGATGTCCACATCCCCAGACCCATGTCAAGATGATCCCTGCGGGCACAAGGAGCCTCTGGTTCATCACCTTCGAGGCCTTGGGGCCCCTCAGGAAGCCAGACAGAGGGAATATAAAACAGGAAAAAGAGTAAGGAGGGTGCAGAGGGAGAGGTGTGAAAATAGCCTGTTCTCACAAGAAAGAGGCTGACAAGGTGCTATGTGCTGACCTGAGTCCTCCCAAATTCCCGTGTGGAAGTCCTGACCCTGACAACCTCAGAATGTGCCTGTATTTGGAAATTTTAGAAATCCAGTTTTGTTTTCAAGATTTGGGGATCTTTAAAGAGTCAATGACTTTAAAGAGTCATTTAAAGAGTTAAAGGGGGTCATTAGGATGGACACCCAATACCACTGGTGTCCTTATAAGAGAAAAATTGGAACTCCGGGAGAACAGTCATCTACGAGCCAAGGAGAGAGGACTCTATCCTGCAGAGAGACCTCTCCTGCAGACACCTTGATCTCAGCCTTCCGGCTTCCAGGCCTGTGAGAAGTACATTTCTATTGTTTAAGCCACTCAGCCTGTGGTGTTTTGTTATGGCAGCCCAAGAAAACTCATACAGATAGCAAGTCCTGTGGTGAAGGAAGGATGGGTGCTACAAGATGGGTTGTGGGCTGCAAACCAAGGCGGGGCATACCCAGGCCAGTGTGCATGGAGCACTGCTGCCCTAGACTTAGGAGAGAAAATGAACCAGTGTTAGGAGCTTGTGATTAGCAAATGTGCACTCATGGACATGCTGTATACATAGTCTATACTGAATACATATTTGAGACTAGGTGGGTCTCAGTGTAGGTCCCAGACCAAGAGCCTTAATAGCACCTGGGAACCTGTTGGAAATGCATGTTTTCAGGCGTCCCCCAAATCCACTAAATTAGTAACTCAGCAAGGGGGTGTGGAGTGGTGGCCACCATTCACCTCTAGCAAGACCTGAAGGTGATTCTGATACATGCTTAAGTTTGAGAACGACTGCCAACTTGTTGATAATGCACCAAGAGATTGTCAAGTTGAGTCATACAGAGAGTCAGGGAAAGTGATTGTCACATGACTGTGACCTACAGCTTTCTGATGGGGCTCCTGTGACATGCAGATGGAAAGAAGAAATACCAAGTGGGAGAGAGACCACTTTAGTCTCCCAGCTCAAGTTGCTCTTGTCTCAAACAGAAGTAAGAAAGCTGGAGTGACTGCAGGACCTTAGAACTTAACTCATTCAAACCCTTCTCAATTCTTCTCCTTCCCAATCCTTTTTCTGACCAAATCCTCGCCTACTATAAATACAGTCTTAAATGACACTGGTCCCTCTAAGATTTATACACTAGGAGGAAGTAGGGGTGGAGGAAGGTAAGCGCAAGGACGTTCTTATTTAAGGAGGGCCTATGCTATGCCAAATGTCACAAGGTGGCTTATGAAATGGCTTAATAAATGTTATTTTCTTTCTCCTTCCCTCTTATTATCTACTAGCTAGAAGCACACCACTATCTCAGGAGAGAAGGCAGTTACTCTAAAGCTGCTTGTGGCTCTCTTTACATGGGACAAAAATGACTAATGTTAAGACATATGTAAATATGGTTCTTTTACCTAATCTCAATTTTAAAGAGATTGGGGTGTAATGATAAACTAGTTTTTTTTTTTTTTTAAGATTTTATTTATTTGTCAGAGAGAGAGAGACAGCAAAAGGGGGAATACAAGCAGGGGAAGTGGGAGAGGGAGAAGCAAGCTCTCTGCTGAGCAGGGAGCCAGATGTGGGACTCAATCCCAGGACTCTGGGATCATGACCCCAGCCAAAGGCAGACACCTAACTGACTGAGCCACCCAGGCATCCTGATAAACTGATAAACTGAGCCTTTGGCTCAGGTCATGATCCTGAGTCCTGGGGTCGAACCCTGCATCGGGCTCTCTGCTCAGTGGGGAGCCTGCTTCCTCCTCTCTCTCTCTGCCTGCCTCTCTGACTACTTGTGATCTTTGTCTGTCTAATAAATAAATAAATAAAAATTAAAAAAAGAAAAGGCATCTTCATGTGAGGTTAAAACAATGCCATTCTAGAATGTAGCTTTTTGACGTTCTAGCTAGATTCAAGGATTCTGGAGGAATGGATGTTTGGAGTGTCTTTTTTATACTCTAAGTGCCCACAGTCTGTGTGGACAGAGGCTGCAGGGACGCTTTCCCTGCTCTCAGTGATATCCACCAAGTTTCCTGTAGCTCTAGAGAGAACATTTGAGTCCGAGGATTCTGGCAAAGGTCTGAAGTGCAAGCAGTGGACACTGACAAGGGGTCCATCTGCTAAGCACATAGGTGGCTAACTTGGTAATGATAATTGGGATTCTGGTTCCCTGTCAGTTTCTCCTGACTCTGTTGGAGTTGGACTCTGTCCAAAGGCACATTTGTCATAAGGGCAGCTAATGCCGGCTGGGCACTTGCTAGGAGTGTCACGTACTCCACAACAAACTTTTTTTTTTTTTTTAAATTGCATTCTAGGTTTTTTTCTTGCTTTCCTTTTTTTTTTTTTTTCCTTTAAGTATGAAAGCTCAAGTACAAGACTGGTGTAGATTTTTTTTAAAGGTTTACCAAAAAATAAATAAGTAAAACAAAAAACTTCTTTTGCATTTCATAAAAATGAACAGAAAAGCATTTGGCCGAAAGAGCAGAACAAAAATGGGACAGGAGCCAGTGTGGACAGGACAATGCTGAGGGCCATCTCTCCTTTCTGCCAGAAGATCAGTGAGTTAAGTATCTTTCTAGATGACGCAGCTGCTGACTAGTCAAATCTGACCTGGAAAATGTTGCGTAGACAACGCAGTGCCAGTTGTCAACCAGCATACAGTGACTCCAGGAGCATGGAGTGGCATTCTGGGAAGGCTGGAGAGGAAAAGGGAAGGTGCACCAAAGGGACAAAGCAGGTTAGGAGATGATAAGATTATCTACTGAGTCCAGGTTGGGTTGGTGTGATTACTGCAAGAAGGGAACTGTTGCGGCACCTGGGTGGCTCAGTGGGTTAAAGCCTCTGCCTTCGGCTCGGGTCATGATCCCAGAGTCCTGGGATCGAGCCCTGCATCTGGCTCTCTGCTCAGCAGGGAGCCTGCTACCTCCTCTCTCTCTGCCTGCCTCTCGCCTCTCTGCCTATTTGTGATCTCTGTCAAATAAATAAATAAAATCTTTAAAAAAAAAAAAAAAGAGGGAAAGGAGCTGTTGGCAAGGAGACCCCTTGAGAGCCTCAGAGACCATGTGGAGGCATGGAGACAGAAGCCAGCATGCTCGGAAATCTGGAGCTGAGCAGGAAGTAGAAATGGCCCACCATGAGGAGGCATAGAAGATGGGGGATTTATGAATGAGGAGGTCCTCTGGACTACAGCACCCTTTCTCCTACAAGTACCCTGGACAGAGGACAGGCTATTCTAGCTCCCCTCCCCAGCCTCCACAATTATGTCCAAAGGCTGCCCTCCCAAGCTCCTGCATCCCTTCACCATAGAGTCTCATGTTGAGTGCTCTGCTTCCAAACTTCCCTGACCTTCACCTCACCTTGTAGGACCTATTTTAATATCTAGTGTCTTTGTTCACTGCTGGGACCAGACCAAGGACCTTCAGCACATCACACACCTCGAGATGTCTCCTCACTGAGGGATCAGACCCATCTCTTTTGCTTTGTACACCCAAGATACCTGTGTTTAACTCAGTATGAAGGCCCATGCTACCTCTTCATTAAGTTCACAGTAATTACTTATTACCTTAGAAGTTCTGCCACCAGATGGACAGTTGGCTTTTGTAAGTCAAGCGACTTCCTTTTTCTTTTTTAAGATTTAAATTTTTTGTTTGTTTGCGAGAGAGAGAGGGAGAAAGTGCAGCTGGGGGAGGAGCAGAAGGGGAGAGAGAAGGAGGTGGAAAGAATCTCGAGCAGATTCTGTGCTGAGCGGTGGAGCCCCATTAAGCTCAGTCGCATGACCCGGAGATCATGTAAGTCAGTGACTTCTGACTTTATTTTTATAAACATCAATTTCCACCCAAAATGTAGTAGTTCATCCCTTTATTTCTTGCTTTTTTCCCCTCACAGATACTTATTGCATTGTCTTCTCTTACAAAGAACCCACCCGCTTTCCCAAACCCTTACTCCATTGTCAGTCTCCTTCATTCTACATGTTCACAGAAGCTCTACCCCCAAACACCACAGTGTCCTCCAAGCCCAGTGTGGGCTGTGCTCTCACAGAGGTGCCAAGGCAACGGGCGGTCCACTTTCTCCTCACATCATCATGACCCTCAGTGCATTTTATTTTGTTCCTTAGATAATTGAGGCTGGTCCTTCACCTGTATCCTTTCTTGCTTCTCTCCCTCTAGAATCTTGCTCCATTAACCTTGCTTCCTCAATAGCTTCAACACTCTTTTAAATGTTCTCATCCTCATGTGAATTTGGCCAGTTTTTTTCATGACTCCCACCAAAACCTTCCTTGAGCCTTTTCTTAATGCGACTGACTTTCTTAATCTCAAACTTGGTCTTCACTTCTCAGCTTCTGCTCACATCTTCATTCTGCCGTGTCTTGGTATAATCAAGCTCTTAATCCCTCATCACTTCATGGAAACTGTTCTGGCTAAGTTCACCAATAATCTCCTAATGGTAAAGTTCAATAAATTATCCAGTCTCTATGGTCCACCCTGCCTCATTGGGTCTGTTGGTCACTCTTCTTTTCTGAAAATTGACACCATAGAATCACATGTTATTATACAATTTATTGCTCCCTTGTGGTTTCTTCTTTCATGATCTTAGACTTAGGGACTCTAAGCCCTGTTACAGCTGTGTACCACACCACCACAAATGGTGCTAGTTTAGAAATGTATAATATATATTATAATATGTAAATGGTGTGGGTCTCCCCTTGCTGTTCGCCACTTCCCATTCGGCTTGTGAGTGTGCTCTGGTCCTGTATTCCTGGCAGAACCTGGCAATGTGGGCCTTTGGTTGAGAAAAGAAGGGAAGCTGAAAGGACATGAGAATGACCCAGGTAAATGATCCTCTTGGTCAGACTTCAGTTCTCTCTTAAGATGTTCAGGAGAACAGAACATGTTCCTTTTCACTTGCAACGATGTTAGGACAATACTCAAAATACTATCCATTCTCCAGATACAGTAATCTTTGGAGGCATAAAGCCTCCTGTGTGAGCTGGGACAGTATCAAAATATTTCCTGGAAAGCATTTTGAGGGATAGTGGTAGAGACAAACGTCTGGAACTAGACAGTTCTTCCTGGTATCCTCCCCATGGGTTCCATTCTGTCCTTCTTCTCCAGCCAGAAGAGCCCTCCTGAGGTAGTGTTCCAGTATCTCAGTTACCCAAACATCTCTCATGGATCTTGTATTTCATGTGGCTCATGGTATAATGGCTTGGTCTCTTCTGCTTCCAACAGGCTTGTATATGCAAAATCACATCAAACATAATTCTCATCACATGCAGGGATTCTCAGTGACTGCTTGGGGGAAGAAAAAGAAAAAAATTCTGCTGGTTGTTATTTTATATATATTTGTGTATATATATGTATATATACATATATATATATATATACATATATATGGAGTATAAATAATTTGAAAAATCCAACTCCTTCTAACAGATTTGAGCAATATGTCCATTCACCATACATACAGAGATTTATGTTTGTACAAGCATTTCCTGGAAATATTTTAACGAATGGTATCATCTCTGATAGCTTACGTGATAAAGGACAAAGATGAAAAATATGGGAAAAACATTTATGGAATGCAGTTGTACCTTGAGGGTAGATATCTCTTTGACATTTCATAACTCATGGCTATCTCTGTTTACATTCAGATCCTGTTCTTGTGCATGGTCCTTCTGAGCTTGCTTCTCCTATGTATGATTTTCTATCTCCCTCAAATTCATGTCTCTCTTATCCCAGTAGGAGAGGAGACCCTACCAGAACAGGAGAAAAGCCAGGACCTCAAGAGTTTTGACATTTGTTGGTGGCTTTCTTTCTCCTACCCCTCTGGGCTCCTTGTCTGCTGTCTCTCTACTGCCTTCTGCAGAGTGGAAAGTTTTAATATCCTTCATCTCCTTAGAAATTAACACAAAAATTCTGCTGACAAGACTTACCCTTTCTGAGGTTTAAATCCCAGGGCTCGTGAGCTGTGACAATGTAAATGAGCAAGATTTCCAAAAACTCTTGAGTGAGGCTTTAAATGTCTCAAAGAAGCAAGTTGCCAAGTCCTCCTTACAGACTTCTGTAGGGCAAAGTAGATGGCAAATAGTTGCTTGCGATAGCATTCATGTGCTTGTGCGGTAGTGGTGGGGAAGCTATCTTTGAAGAGTAATTACCAAGCAAAAGAGCTGGGAGAAACCTTAGGAACTAATACACAAACAAGAGCATTTTTAAGGATGAACAAAACAGAGCTGAAGAAGGTTAGATCATTTGTTCAAGGACACGTGTCAAATGCAACTTATGTCTCCTGAATCTGAACCTAGCACTCTTTCTTATTTCATAAGGCAGTGGGGTACAAAATATGTAAGAATGGTCAGGCACTGATCAGAAAGATTAACTTAGCTCACTGTGGAAAGAAATGTTAGGTGTCAACACAAGTCTATACATCTATTTTGGTCTACTTGCTGTCATTTGCTATTCTCCTAGACAGCTTTCTGATGGCATCATCTCCATTTCCTCTCCCTTCCAAAGGTTAACCTTACTATAAAAGGTTCACATTATTTAAGGATAAATTTAAACTTTATTCTAAGGAAGTGAATTTATGTAAATGTGGGAAAACTCTTAAGCTACATACTGTAATTGCAAAGAGCAGTTAAAATCCTCTTAGTCATTTCCACTTCTGGAGAAGATGGAGTAGATATACTTTTCTCTCTTCCTTCCAGTAAGTACAAACAAATACCCTGGCTTTACATATAAAACACACATAAGTTTCCGAAAGGAAGAGAGCCGATGGCTGACCAACTAGGAAACTCAGGACTGGAGAAGCAACATGGCAGTGAATTCCCTGGGTTCACTTTTTGCCTTCTACATCCCATGTTCGAACAGGAACAAGCCACCAACTTGGAAATGCCCATGAGCACAGACAACAAAACCCCCCCAAAGAAAAGCCTGTTCTCTTTATCCAAAGGACCAGGAAAGGGGAAGCCTTGCAAGACAGTAAACTTTTGAATAATAAGTGCTCAACTTTAGCCAAACACAACAGATAAACGGTAGCCCTACTCCTTGGCAGAGGCTGAGTGGGCAGTTTAGGTTTTTATTCTCTCCCAGAAGGAATAATGGGCTTTGACATTCCCACTGGGTAGTGTCAGAGAAGGCCAAGTGGGGAGTTAAGATTTGCTTTCCCACCCAGACAGTAATGAGCACTTCCATCCCATGGTGACAGTGGTGGCCACATGGAGAATAGTAACAAGGTATCCTTTCCCCTCCCAGCTAGAATGGCATCAACCGGGAGGTCTAAGGGAGAGGCTGAAATCCTACCATCACCCAGCACCAACAAGGAAGGAACCCCCTTCCATCTTCCCTCCCCATGCCAATGAAAGCTGAGTGGTAATGATGAGTAAGGGCCCCCTCATTTACCCACTAGCATGATGTCAGAGTTGTGCTAGAACAGGAGATCTTTTTAAAGAATATCCAGAGTTTCATAATATAATAGTAAAAAATACAAAATTTAATTTTAAAAAATCACTCATCATATCAAGAACCAGGAAAATATCAACTTGAATGAGAAAAGACAACAACATTGAGATGACACAGATGAGAAATTATCTGATAAGCCGCCTATCAGTCACCACAAAAATAATTCAATGAGCAATTAGAAACGTGTTTGAAACATATAAAAAAATAGAAAGTCATAGCAAAGAAATAGAAGATATAAAGAAGAAGCAAAAGGAAAACTTAATAAAACTAAAATTAAAAACTCACTGGATGAAACCAACAACAGGATGGAGGAGACAGAGTAAATGCTCAATTAACTTGAAGATAAAGCACTAGGAATGACCCAGTCTGAGCAAAAGAGAACAACAAAATGGACTGGAAAAAAAAGAAAAGAAACTCAGAGACCCCTGGGTCTATAACAAAAGATCTAACATTTGTGTCAATGGAATCCCAGAAGGAGACAAGAAAGAGAGTGAAGCTGAGAAGTTTTCAAAAAAATATTGCCCCCCAAACCCCCCAATTTGGTAAAAAACATAAACATACAGATTCAGGAAACTGAGTAGCCCCAAACAGGATAATCCTAAAGAATCCTTGCCAAGACACATCATAATCAAACTTCTGAAAACCTGCAAAGAATAAATCTTGGAAGCATCACGAGATAAATAATACCTTACTTACTGAATAAAAACAATTTGAATGACAACAGATTTCTTGTGGGGTGCTATAAGGAAGTGGCACTTCACTTTTCAAGTGCTGAAAAAGAACCCTCAACCCAGAAGTCCACAACCAGTGAGCATAGCTAGGAATGAATGGGGAATCAAGACATTCTTAGAGGAGGGAAACGAGGGAAACTTATTATAAGCAGACCTCTCCTAAAAGAGAAGTTAAAGGAAGAACTTGAAACAGAAAGGGTATTAACAAAAGATGAAATGTTGGAACATCAGGAAGGAAACAAGAATAAAGGAAATAGTTAAAATATGTAAATAAAATACACTTGCCTTCTCCTCTTGAGTTTCATATATTACATTTAATGGTTGAAGCAAAAAATATAATGCTGTTTGACGTATTCTCAATGTATGTATAGTAAATACTTAAGAAAATTATATACAGGAGAGGAGAGGGAGAAGTAGAGTTTCTATACTTCTATATTTTACTCAAACTGGTAAAATGATGGCACCAGTAGATTGTGATGTCATGTTATATTATGTAATATCTAGAACAATCAATTAAAAAAACTGTACAAAGAGATACTGTGGAGAGCCATTCAGCAGATGCAAGGAGTCACGTAGACGGCAGTGCCTGTAGATTGAGGAAATGAGAATGATTGGTTTAGGAGGATGTGGGTGCGCTCGTGGCTGACGCATGAGCAGCACCAGGAGCCAAGAGAGAAACGCATGATCACCGCTAGAGAACAATAGAGTCCTGTATGGTTACATAAGAGTGCCACGAGGACGCTGCGTGTGCGGCATTGTGATTGGGCGAGAGGGGGGGTGAACGCGCGTGCATAAATATCGCTGTGTGCTTGGTTTGCGCGCGGCCGCCATTATTAAAAAAGAAGCTTGCCACTCACCTCGTCTGCGGGTCATTCTTGCGGGCCGAGAGCGACAAGATACATTAAGAAACACTATAGATAGAGGCGTGTGGGTAGCTCAGTCAGTTAAGTGTCCAACTTTTGATTTTAAATCAGGTCATGATCTTAGGGTCCTGAGATCTAGTCTGGCATTGAGCTCCATGCTAAGTGTAGAGGCTGCTTAGGACTGTCTTCTTCTTCCTCTGCCTCTCCCCACAATCCCTTACAAAATAATTCATTTTAAGTTCCACACCCAGCTTGGGTCAGACTGAGGGCCTTCCTGAGGGCCTGACGTGGGGCTCATTGTGACCTGAGCTGAAATAAAGAGTTGAAGGCTTAACTAACTGAGGCACCCAGGTACCCCTCAAAATGAATTCTTAAAAATGTTAAAGTAATTCTCAGGAAGTCAAGAAAAAGAAAATAGAGAAACAGAGAACAAATAGAATATAAAAAATAAAATGGGAGACTTAAATCTGAAGATATCAATAATCTCCTTAAAGGTAAATACTCTAGATATATCAATTATAAGACAGAATAGTTAAGTAGATAAAAAGATGTGGCCCAACTATATGCTGTCTATAAGAAACTTACTTCAAAAATAATAATAATATAGGTAGGTTGAAAGGGAAAGGATTGTAAAAGTTATACCATGCAAACATTAATCAAATGAAAGCAAAGGTAGCATTTTAATATCAGAAAAAGTAGACTCCAAGACAAAAAAACTTGCTAGAGACAAAACATGATGATAAAAGGGTCAGTCTATCAAAAACATATTGTAATTGTTAAGTGTATAGGTCCAAAGAACAGAACTGAAAAATGTGTGAAGCAAAAATGGAAAGAACTGAAAGGAGAAATAGACAAATGCAAAATTACAGTTGGAGATTTCAGCACTCAACTATCAACAGCTGACAGAACAACCAGACAGAAAACTATACCAGCTAGACCAGCACAGATATAGAACTCAGTAGTGCTATCAATCAACAGGAATAGACATTTATAGAACACTTTACTCAACAACAACAGAATATACATTTTTAGGTGCCCATGGAACAAATATCAAGGTATACCACACTCTGGGTCACAAAAGTGACCTCAACAGGGGGGAGGAGTCAAGATGGCGGAGAAGTAGCAAGCTGAGACTGCTTCAGCTAGCCGGAGATCAG
>NC_081561.1:62579129-62696646 GCF_022355385.1 Mustela nigripes
GTGAAGTGTGTAAACCTGGTGATTCACAGACCTGTACCCCTGGGGATAAAAATATATGTTTATAAAAAATAAAAAATTAAAAAAAAAAAAAGAATTACCTCATGCAATATTGAAGCCAAGGTCATGAAATACCTTTGGCTAGAATAGTTTGTGCTGTGCTAACAAGATCATAATACGGTTTTATAATTAGTGTCTCTTCCATGAATAAATATTTGTCTGCCCTTTTCACTGTAGTCCAGAGTTAGGCAGTGCTTGGTACCACCAGTAAATAGTCCCGTTGGAGACACGCAATTGCTCTCTGAATCAGCAACAAGCTCTATAATTTCTCTTTTAAGCCTACCTTTGAGCCACTCCCCACCCTTAGAGATTGGTTTAGTGAGACTCCAGTGAACTCTAGGGCAGAATCTGACATAGTCTAAGACATGCCAGTGTAACAAGGGTTTGATTCAACTGTACCTTTTTCATACCTGGAAGAAATCTCCTTTGGTCTAAGATCTACAAAGTTCAATGTAGAGTAATTAGTGAATATGCTCCATTTTAAGAGAAAAAAAGAGCATGTTTTCCCAGACTACTTTTCTCTGACCTTCTGTGAGTCAGGTTCTCTCACTTCCCTCCACCTGGACATTTATCTTGCTGGGCCTGGATCCCTTGGCTAGATTCCTGTTCCCAGACGCAGACCATTTCTGGAGTCAAGATTTCCTTTCATAAATGATTTCTTCAGTGACAGCCAGCATCAGTGATTTTTCTTTCTGGTGAGTAGCTCTTTATTTCCTTTCTTTTAGCTACAACCTAGAGTCTAGGAACTCTGCTTTCCCCTAAGGTGACTTCTTGTGCTTTGTGTGGCTAGGAGTTACCCTACCCTAATACATTTCTTGAAAATTTTGATAGAACCAGTTTCCATTCTGGTGCAAACCTTCCCAGGAGTCATAAAGAGGAGAAACTCTGCTGCACAAGTGTCTTATTTGTAAAGTCTCACTAATCCAGTGCAAACTTCTTCTGTTAAATATCCATGTGAGTGCTTATGCACTGTATGTGTGTGCTGATTTCTAGTGCTATTGTTGTTGGCACTTCAGTTCAGGCTGGAAGGTTGGCCCTGACCCATCCTGCCCATGTTGGCATTTAGCCAAACATGTTATTTCTTTATTCCAGCCAGAGCTTTAAGCATCACTTCTCCCTAGCCTGCCTAATAGAGTCCACATAGTTCAAATTATTATGTGTGTGTGTGTGTGTGTGTGTGTGTAAATATCTAACCTCTCTTCTGGTTCTGTTTATTATTCCTTACCTCTTCTATTCCCAGTATCTCCATAGAAAGAGTACCTTTTTATGGGCTTGTTCTTGGTCCTCTGCGCCGTATTCATTTCTAATCTTTTTTGGGGTTTCTTTCTGGTTTTCTTTCTTTCCTTTTTCTTTCTTCCTTTCTTTCTTTCTTCCTTCCTTTTTTAGACAGAGAGATAGTGGGGAAGAGGCAGAGGGGGAGGAAGAGAGAGAATCTTGAGCAGGCTCCATGTCCAGCATGGAGCCCAAGATGGGGCTTGATCTCACAACCCTGAGATCATCACCTGAGCTGAAATCAAGAGTAGGATGTCTAACTGATTGAGCCACCCAGGCATCCCAACTTTTGGTTTCCTATCTATAAAAAGTTCTCCACAGAGCTGCTGAAAAGCACAGGTTTATGATAGTGACCACACCGAGAAGGGAAGATAGTTATTGTGGGATTGACCACAAGTAAGGTTCTATCTAGGCTTAAGGAAGATACTAATGAATTATATGCTCAGAAATGGGTATTCTTATTCAATTTTGAAAAAGTCTTCCCAGGAAAAATTATGACCTGGGATTTACTTTAAAATAATACAGTAAGAGATAACAGAAACAAGGCAAAATACAGGCTGATAGTGACGGAAACATTCTGCTTTTATTATGAAACTAAGAGTTTCATAATAAAAATGCTTCGAAACTCCCCAGGAGATATCAGCTAGGAGAAGTTTTATAAGTGGGTTCCTGATAATACAAGGAACTGATAAAATCCTAGGAAGGAGCAAAGGACTCTTTCTCAGAGGAAAAGTATTGATTTAACATGTAGCTTTTGAAATATATGTTATAATCTTGTTGGCTACCCCCTGCCTGCTCTAAAGGAGTGTCTAATGGCAGACAATGAGGAAATAATAAAAGAATACTATAATACCGTTGCATATGATTTGAGTTAGGGATGCACTTGCTTGTGTATGCACAGGATGTTTCTGGAAGGATTCACTGAGAAATTGGTGATATTTGCTTCCAGACAGGGGAGCCAGGCATCTTGGGGGAAGGGGTGGAGAGGCTACCTGAAAAACAAAATAAAACTCAAGTGACCAAACAAATAAAGAAAACTATATTGTCACCAAGGATTTGGATTTATTACTACCTCTGATACTGTCCCACATGAAAGGGACCTGGCCAGTCAGCCTAAAAGATTATTTCAAGATTGTGTGCCCAGCCCCATTGTTTAGCAGTTGAGTGACAGACCATGACAGACTCCACTAGATGAATCAGTACATGGGGTCAGAGCTAAGGCAACACCATCTAAACTGCTTTGTCCCCAGCCTTTGGGAGCACTGAAGAGACAATAGTTTTGCTCACATCTTTAAAATGCAGCAGGAATACGTCCAGAGCACATGAGAAAGTGCAAGCTTATCAAAGCTGATACCCCACAATCAGGTCTCTTAGAAAAATGACTTATGAGTGATGTAGAAGATATACAAGCTAAACCAAGTGAGTTCATAACAAAGGTATCTGTGTAGGCAAGGCAGATACAAGCAGACGACTTTGATGATGTCACTCTTGAAATGAAAATGTTACGGCACTCGTTTGTGGATTCATGAGTAAGCTATTGTTACACCCAGAAATGTGAATTCCTCTGGACACAATCTGGCATCTGTTATAGAGCTCCTGATCCTTTCAATATAAAAAGAACAATGTTTCTCTGAAAGGACAAGCTGACATTGTTATTGCTAGCTGTTGCCACAGTATCCTTGTTTCAGATGAAAACAGATGACCTGAAAGGCAGGAATGTCTGCTTAAGATTTGGGGCCTTAAGGCATGTATGTTTAAGTTCATCATCCCAAATTTGAGAGCATTTTACATACTGACATGTGCATGGAACATTTAGGACTCTGCCTGGTATTGGAGCAGCTGTATACCGATTGAGTGTTTCAGTTAAACAAATCCATTATCTTTCACAAACAAAATAACAGTGAGGCACGTTTACCTTTTGAGAGGAGGGAGCTGGAATCCACTGCCTTTTGTGAATGAACTTTGAAAGCAGCCAGAATTGAAGCAAATGTAATGCAAATTTCGAGACATGTTTTAAGACTCATGCTTATGTCTCTACTGAAGCATCACTGGAAGTATTTAGGCTGTCAGATTGAATCAGAGACATATAGTAAGCTCTAGTTAGAATATCACCTGCAGTGCTTCCAGTCTCATCTAAAGACTGAAGCTACTTCCCGTATTTATTCTTCCAAATTGGCCATTCTGCTCAGTTTCCTAGGGACATGAGGGTTCTTAGATGTGTGACGAATTGTGCCACGACGCACTGCATTGATAAAGTTTGTCGTGGACTAACTCCAAACCAAAGCATTCTGGGATGCTAAGAATCAGCAAAGATTGAAAGCTGGATATCAACACATACTTGGCAAGAGAAAAAGATTGGCAATGTTGATCACAATTACAAATGCACAAATGCAGTTCCCCTTTTAAGAATTTACCTTTAAGATATATATGTTCCAAAATGATGCATGTAAGAGACAACTAATTACAGTATTGTTTACAATAGCAAAAATTTTAAAACAAGGCCAGGTGTAGGGTACTGGTTAAATATTGTACATTCCATACAATGAAATACTATACAGTCATGAGAGAAAGAGGAATTCCTTCGGGTCCTTTGAAACCTTGAAGCTACGTTAAGTAAAGGGTTAAAAGGTAAAAGTGGTGGTGAACCTGCCATTTGTAAAATGATGTTCATTTAGTAAAAAAAAAAAAAAAATTAAAAAATTTAGAATATGTTACAGATTTGCTTCCATTCTGCCATGCTATACTAAAGATACTGTTAATGCTAGAGTCTTCCAGGGCAGGAAACTGAGTGTCAAGAAGATTATTTCCCTGTATGCTTTCCATTTTACAATCCTGAGTTATCCATTCAAAATTTTGAATTTTTAATTATGAACTATTCATTACAAAGGAAATATTTTAGTGAGACTTTGAGATGGCTGTAGAATAACACCTAATATATAGATGGCATGCTTTTTATTGAGTGATAACTTCCTTGATGTGCAATTGAACAGGAACTTGGAATTCCTGCTTATAGCATTATGGCTATTATAGATTTTTTTTTCCCTTCAATCCTCAAAAGTTAACAAAGGAATTGTAGAACTTTGGTTTTTAACTAACCACCCTGCCTCTGCCCCCTGACTTTTGTGATTATTCAGAAGACTGCTGAGTGGTAAATGTTGGGTATAGGAGAAACGCTGTGTCCTTGGACTCCCTAGGATTAAGTGGAGCTGCCTGGAGCCTAAGCAATCGCCTGGAGCTATTTTACTTCTGCCCACCCAGCTCCAGGCTTTGTACTTAAGCATTTTTCCTCTCAACTTTCTTTGCTTCTGCTTCCTATTGACTCTAAAACTACAAAAAAAAAAAAAAAAAAAAAAAAAGATAAAAGATAAAAGATTTAAAAAAAGAAAGAAAAGAAAAAGAAGAAAAGCTAGGTATTTTCAAAGGCACAAATCACTGAGCACAATTTAAATCAGTTAGAGAGTCTTACTGGTGCATTATATTATTTGGTGATATTGGCTGAAAAGAAATAATAGGAATTAAATGTATTTATGAGTGATTTTTATGATCCATCAAATGAAAACTATATATAAACAAAACTCCCTAAAAATGGATAGTCATTGGTTTCACTGTGTGGCGTATTTCCTTAAGAACTAGATGAAGCATTTTGCTCTCAGAGATGGAGGGGGAGATGAAAAGGTCAGTATTTAACGTTAAGACAGTAAAGCCTCCATACGCTAATGGGCAAGGTTCTTACATTTGCAGGCCCGTTCTGCCTCCCTCACAGGCTTTGCCGAGGACCAAAGGAGTGTGGTGTGTGTGAGCATTTTTCATAAACTCTAGAGTGTGTGTTACATACAAGTGCTGGTACTCATGTTCCTGAATTTGCCCGGTCTCAGAATTTTGAGGTCAACCATGTGCAGATATGCTGAAAATGCTGTAAGAAACTTGGTGCCTTGTAGTTGTGATCCTTGCAAGTTATATACTAGGAGTTTCTGAAAGGTCTCTTAAGATGCTGTCTTTCAGCCTTATTCTTGGGAGCTGGAGTTTCATTATTGAGCTTTGCAAATGCCTTGCTTCAGACTGGCTTAAGCTGCTTCACCGGTGTCAATACCTAGCGGCTTTTAAGTTCAGTTCTCCAGACTCTGCACAAGCTCATTCCCTGTGGGGCAGAAGGAGTCTGAAGCTTTAATTGAGGTGAGGAGTTGAAGAAACTGAACATTGGTCACTGAGATGAGTCTAACTTGTAATGAGGTTGCTGACAGGAGTCAATCGTCTGGACAAAAAGGTCCCAGGTGTCCAGGGATGCTTAGGCAAGGATGGGCTCTACCATCACCCAGTTTTAGCAGCCAATAAAACCATAATACGTGTGTCCTCCTTCTCCCGCACAGCAGCGCTGTGCTAGGCTCTGAGGGCTGAGAGATGACTGACAGCAGGATTCCAGTGTGGAGACAGGCTTTGAGGTATAACGGAAAAGAGAGCCCTAGACTGAATTAGGATATCAAAGACATATCTTGGCATATAATTAGCTTGACTTCTAAGAAGCTATTTTAGTGGAAATACACAATGAATGGCTCTCCCTCTTGGTCAAATGCAGCTCTGGGAATGAATCAGCCTTCAGTGGAATAAAGATTCCAAAGGTCAGTCTTTGTGCGTCCACTATGATTTCCTTTTGCCTTTCTCCCCCCAAAATACTCAAGCATGGTCAGAATGCATGCAGTGGTTGAAGTGGGGGAAAATCTTTTTCTGTGCCGTCCCAAATCCTCAGCAGCAGCTTCCTTGTGCGGTCAGCCCTGGCCTTGACCACTTACTTCACCTATTAACTCTACCCTGGTTACTTTGTGCACATAGGTTGGAAGATTGGCGCGCACTCATACCTGTGCAAGTACTCTGTTAGCTTGTATCGTGCTGCATATATGTAAATGGTTCAGGGGTGCCTGAATAAATTAGGAATAAATGAAATCACCTTGCAGGAGCCTGCTACTTTCAGTATCTATTCTTAGAGCAATTAGGGCCCTGATAAGAAGATTGTTATAGAAGTAATTGGGTTTTGATCTGCACCTGGTGTTCCTGGTCTCCCGTCTGCCTCAGGCCCATCTCCAGTCGGCAGCTTTGACACTTTGGGCTCCCAATATCTGCTCTCCAGCCAGCAGTGTTGGCTTTTCTTCACCTTCCAAATACACAGCTGAGACACTAGACCCAACCATGTGAACTCTGGCTTGAGATCTGGATCGTCTCTGGGAGAAAGGCTACAGACGCCACCACATCCAGGCCTGATGCTGCCAAGCACACTTTCCTCTCCATGGCCTTTCTGGTTTCGGCTCACCAGATGGTGAAGCAGAGACCAAAAAGAGAAAGGAAAAACATTGACTTTATGAGCTAAGGACAAATTTACCGCTTCACTGTTAACGTTGCCGCAGAGTTCTAGTTTATTAAGGGGAAGAAACAGCTGTGAATATTAAAACTTGAGAAAAAGTTTGGTGGGAACTGACACTCCCTAGGGCATTGAAACAGCAGTGGGGTGAACACAGAGACTGGCATGATGAGTCTGCTGGCTGAGATACAAAGTGATGTTGGAGCTCTTTGTTTTAAAATAATCACAGATCTGTAGGAAAGTACAAAGAGGGTACATAGTACCATGTACCACCACCACCACCCCCGTTTCCCCTAATGGTTACATCTTACATAACACAGTAGCAAAACCAAGAAACAGATTGGTACAATGCAGCATAGTTTTATGTCATTTTCTCATGTGTGTAGATTTGTGTAACCATCACCTCAGTCAAGATACAGAACTATTCCATCGCTACAAAGATGTCCCCCATGCTACCCAATGATTGTCTCACCCCTCATCACCATGACACCGTTCCTAACCCTTGGCAATCACTAACATGTTCTCCATCTCTATAATTTTGTCATTCTGAAAATGTTACACAAACAACATCATATAGTACATAACCTTTTGAGGTTATCTTTTTATGTATTAGTGAATTCTATTTGCTGATAATTTTTTTTAATTTATTTTTAAAGATTTTATTTATCAGAGAGAGAGAAAGGGAGAGAGTAAGCACAGGCAGACAGAATGGCAGGCAGAGGCAGAGGGAGAAGCAGGCTCCCTCCCGAGCAAGGAGCCCGATGTGGGACTCGATCCCAGGACACTGGGATCATGACCTGAGCCAAAGGCAGCCAGCTGCTCAACCAACTGAGCCACCCAGGCGTCCCTATTTGCTGATAATTTTGTTAAGAATTTTTTATATCCATATTGATAAGGGATTCTGATTTTTACTCTTCTTTCCTTCTTTCTTTTTTTTGGTACTGTCTTTGTCTGGTGTTAGTATCAAAGTAATATTGGCTTCTTAAATGAATTGAGAAGTGTTCTCTCTTCCATTTTCTGGAAGAGATTGTATAGCATTGATATTTAAATGTTTGGTAGAGTTCGTCAGTAAAATTATCTGGCCCTAGAGAATACTTTTTCAGGAGTTTTTAGCTTATAAAATCTATTTTCTTTATGGCAATGGGGCTATTCAAATATCTCTCTTATTTTGGGAAAGTTGTGGTAATTTATGCTCTAGAAAGAATTGGTCCATTTCAACTAACTTGTTAAATTTACATGTGTGAGCTGTTCATAGTAATCTCACAGCATCCCCTGATGACCACAGGGTCTGTGGTGATAGCCGAAATTTCGTTATGGTTTCGATATGTTAAGTTGAAGGTTCTTTTTTCTTTTTTCTTTTGTTAGTCTTGCTAGAGGTCTGTCAATTGTATTAATCTTAAAAAAGAAAAAAAATAGCTTTTTTATTGGTTTTCTCTGTTGTTTTTCTGTTTCCAATTTCATAGATTTTTTTCTGCTCTTTTCTTTGTTATTTCCTTCCTCTTGCTTACTTTGTGTTGATTTTGTTTTGTTTTTTTCTAGGTTTTTAAAGGGGGAACTGAGATGATTGATTTGAGACTTCTCTTCTTTTATAATATAAAGTTTAAGTTCTATAAGTTTCCTTTTCAGTATTGCTTGTGTGTGTGTGTGTGTGTGTGTGTGCACACGCACGCGTGAGTGTGTTTGAGTGTGTGAGTGAGAATGTGTGTGTGTACTATATATGTTTTTCTTTTTATCTTTTTGCTTTGAGACTTCCTTTTTGAGATGTGGATTTTTTTAAGCATGTTTGTTTAGTTTACCAGTGCTTAGAGACTTTTATTTTATTTTCTTGTTTTTATTTTTAGTTTAATCTGATTGTGGATGAAGAACACAGTCTGGATGATTTCAATTTAAAAAAAAAAATTTGTTGAGGTCACTTTTGTTTTTTTGTTTTTTTGTTTTTTTTTTTTAATTTTTTATTTTTGATAAACATATATTTTTATCCCCAGGGGTACAGGTCTGTGAATCACCAGGTTTACACACTTCACAGCACTCACCAAATCACATACCCTCCCCAATGTCCATAATCCCACCCCCTTCTCCCAAACCCCCTGCCCCCGGCAACCCTCAGTTTGTTTTGTGAGATTAAGAGTCACTTATGGTTTGTCTCCCTCCCAATCCCATCTTGTTTCATTTATTCTTCTTCTACCCACTTAAGCCTCCATGTTGTATCACCACTTCCTCATATCAGGGAGATCATATGATAGTTGTCTTTCTCTGCTTGACTTATTTCGCTAAGCATGATACGCTCTAGTTCCATCCACGTTGTTGCAAATGGCAAGATTTCATTTCTTTTGATGGCTGCATAGTATTCCATTGTGTATATATACCACATCTTCTTGATCCATTCATCTGTTGATGGACATCTAGGTTCTTTCCATAGTTTGGCTATTGTGGACATTGCTGCTATAAACATTCGGGTGCATGTGCCCCTTTGGATCACTACATTTGTATCTTTAGGGTAAATACCCAATAGTGCAATTGCTGGGTCATAGGGCAGTTCTATTTTCAACATTTTGAGGAACCTCCATGCTGTTTTCCAGAGTGGCTGCACCAGCTTGCATTCCCACCAACAGTGTAGGAGGGTTCCACTTTCTCCGCATCCTCGCCAGCATCTGTCATTTCCTGACTTGTTGATTTTAGCCATTCTGACTGGTGTGAGGTGATATCTCATTGTGGTTTTGATTTGTATTTCCCTGATGCCGAGTGATATGGAGCACTTTTTCATGTGTCTGTTGGCCATCTGGATGTCTTCTTTGCAGAAATGTCTGTTCATGTCCTCTGCCCATTTCTTGATTGGATTATTTATTCTTTGGGTGTTGAGTTTGCTAAATTCTTTATAGATTCTGGACACTAGTCCTTTATCTGATATGTCGTTTGCAAATATCTTCTCCCATTCTGTCAGTTGTCTTTTGATTTTGTTAACTGTTTCCTTTGCTGTGCAAAAGCTTTTGATCTTGATGAAATCCCAGTAGTTCATTTTTTCCCTTGCTTCCCTTGCCTTTTGCGTTGTTCCTAGGAAGATGTTACTGCGGCAGAGGTCGAAGAGGTTGCTGCCCGTGTTCTCCTCAAGGATTTTGATGGATTCCTTTCGTACATTGAGGTCCTTCATCCATTTTGAGTCTATTTTTGTGTGTGGTGTAAGGGAATGGTCCAATTTCATTTTTCTGCATGTGGCTGTCCAATTTTCCCAGCACCATTTATTGAAAAGGCTGTCTTTTTTCCATTGGACATTCTTTCCTGCTTTGTCGAAGATTAGTTGACCATAGATTTGAGGGTCTATTTCTGGGCTCTCTATTCTGTTCCATTGATCTATGTGTCTGTTTTTGTGCCAGTACCATGCTGTCTTGATGATGACAGCTTTGTAATAGAGCCTGAAGTCCGGAATTGTGATGCCACCAACGTTGGCTTTCTTTTTCAATATCCCTTTGGCTATTCGAGGTCTTTTCTGGTTCCATATAAATTTTAGAATTATTTGTTCCATTTCTTTGAAAAAGATGGATGGTACTTTGATAGGAATTGCATTAAATGTGTAGATTGCTTTAGGTAGCATAGACATTTTCACAATATTTATTCTTCCAATCCAGGAGCATGGAACATTTTTCCATTTCTTTGTGTCTTCCTCAATTTCTTTCATGAGTACTTTATAGTTTTCTGAGTATAGATTCTGTGTCTCTTTGGTTAGGTTTATTCCTAGGTATCTTATGGTTTTGGATGCAATTGTAAATGGGATTGACTCCTTAATATCTCTTTCTTCTGTCTTGCTGTTGGTGTAGAGAAATGCAACTGATTTCTGTGCATTGATTTTATATCCTGACACTTTACTGAATTCCTGTATAAGTTCTAGCAGTTTTGGAGTGGAGTCTTTTGGGTTTTCCACATATAGTATCATATCATCTGCGAAGAGTGATAATTTGACTTCTTCTTTGCTGATTTGGATGCCTTTAATTTCCTTTTGTTGTCTGATTGCTGAGGCTAGGACCTCTAGTACGATGTTGAATAGCAGTGGTGATAATGGACATCCCTGCCGTGTTCCTGACCTTAGCGGAAAAGCTTTCAGTTTTTCTCCATTGAGAATGATATTTGCGGTGGGTTTTTCATAGATGGCTTTGATGATATTGAGGTATGTGCCCTCTATCCCTACACTTTGAAGAGTTTTGATCAGGAAGGGATGCTGTACTTTGTCAAATGCTTTTTCAGCATCTATTGAGAGTATCATATGGTTCTTGTTCTTTCTTTTATTGATGTGTTGTATCACATTGACTGATTTGCGGATGTTGAACCAACCTTGCAGCCCTGGAATAAATCCCACTTGGTCGTGGTGAATAATCCTTTTAATGTACTGTTGAATCCTATTGGCTAGTATTTTGTTGAGTATTTTCGCATCTGTGTTCATCAAGGATATCGGTCTATAGCTCTCTTTTTTGGTGGGATCCTTGTCTGGTTTTGGGATCAAGGTGATGCTGGCCTCATAAAATGAGTTTGGAAGTTTTCCTTCGATTTCTATTTTTTGGAACAGTTTCAGGAGAATAGGAATTAGTTCTTCTTTAAATGTTTGGTAGAATTCCCCCGGGAAGCCGTCTGGCCCTGGGCTTTTGTTTGTTTGGAGATTTTTAATGACTGTTTCAATCTCCTTACTGGTTATGGGTCTGTTCAGGCTTTCTATTTCTTCCTGGCTCAGTTGTGGTAGTTTATATGTTTCTAGGAATGCATCCATTTCTTCCAGATTGTCAAATTTATTGCCGTAGAGTTGCTCATAGTATGTTCTTATAATAGTTTGTATTTCTTTGGTGTTAGTTGTGATCTCTCCTCTTTCATTCATGATTTTATTTATTTGGGTCCTTTCTCTTTTCTTTTTGATAAGTCGGGCCAGGGGTTTATCAATTTTATTAATTCTTTCAAAGAACCAGCTCCTAGTTTCGTTGATTTGTTCTATTGTTTTTTTGGTTTCTATTTCATTGATTTCTGCTCTGATCTTTATGATTTCTCTTCTCCTGCTGGGCTTAGGGTTTCTTTCTTGTTCTTTCTCCAGCTCCTTTAGGTGTAGGGTTAGGTTGTGTACCTGAGACCTTTCTTGTTTCTTGAGAAAGGCTTGTAGCGCTATATATTTTCCTCTCAGGACTGCCTTTGTTGTGTCCCACAGATTTTGAACCGTTGTATTTTCATTATCATTTGTTTCCATGATTTTTTTCAATTCTTCTTTAATTTCCCGGTTGACCCATTCATTCTTTAGAAGGATACTGTTTAGTCTCCATGTATTTGGGTTCTTTCCAAACTTCCTTTTGTGGTTGAGTTCTAGCTTTAGAGCATTGTGGTCTGAAAATATGCAGGGAATGATCCCAATCTTTTGATACCGGTTGAGTCCTGATTTAGGACCGAGGATGTGATCTATTCTGGAGAATGTTCCATGTGCACTAGAGAAGAATGTGTATTCTGTTGCTTTGGGATGAAATATTCTGAATATATCCGTGATGTCCATCTGGTCCAGTGTGTCGTTTAAGGCCTTTATTTCCTTGCTGATCTTTTGCTTGGATGACCTGTCCATTTCAGTGAGGGGAGTGTTAAAGTCCCCTACTATTATTGTATTATTGTTGATGTGTTTCTTTGATTTTGTTATTAATTGGTTTATATAGTTGGCTGCTCCCACGTTGGGGGCATAGATATTTAAAATTGTTAAATCTTTTTGTTGGACAGACCCTTTGAGTATGATATAGTGTCCTTCCTCATCTCTTATTATAGTCTTTGGCTTAAAATCTAATTGATCTGATATAAGGATTGCCACTCCTGCTTTCTTCTGATGTCCATTAGCATGGTAAATTCTTTTCCACCCCCTCACTTTAAATCTGGAGGTGTCTTCGGGCTTAAAATGTGTTTCTTGGAGGCAACATATAGATGGGTTTTGTTTTTTTATCCATTCTGATACCCTGTGTCTTTTGACAGGGGCATTTAGCCCATTCACATTCAGGGTAACTATTGTGAGATATGAATTTAGTGCCATTGTATTGCCTGTAAGGTGACTGTTACTGTATATGGTCTCTGTTCCTTTCTGGTATACCACTTGTAGGCTCTCTCTTTGCTTAGAGGACCCCTTTCAATATTTCCTGTAGAGCTGGTTTGGTATTTGCAAATTCTTTCAGTTGTTGTTTGTCCTGGAAGCTTTTAATCTCTCCTTCTATTTTCAATGGTAGCCTAGCTGGATATAGTATTCTTGGCTGCATGTTTTTCTCGTTTAGTGCTCTGAAAATAGCATGCCAGCTCTTTCTGGCCTGCCAGGTCTCTGTGGATAAGTCAGCTGCCAATCTAATATTTTTACCATTGTATGTTACAGACTTCTTTTCCCGGGCTGCTTTCAGGATTTTCTCTTTGTCATTGAGACTTGTAAATTTTACTATTAGGTGACGGCGTGTGGGCCTATTCTTATTGATTTTGAGGGGCATTCTCTGAACCTCCTGAATTTTGATGCTCGTTCCCTTTGCCATATTGGGGAAATTCTCCCCAATAATTCTCTCCAGTATACCTTCTGCTCCCCTCTCACTTTCTTCTTCTTCTGGAATCCCAATTATTCTAATGTTGTTTCGTCTTATGGTGTCACTTATCTCTCGAATTCTCCCCTCGTGGTCCAGTAGCTGTTTGTCCCTCTTTTGCTCAGCTTCTTTATTCTCTGTCATTTGGTCTTCTATATCACTAATTCTTTCTTCTGCCTCATTTATCCTAGCAGTTAGAGCCTCCATTTTTGATTGCACCTCATTAATAGCTTTTTTGATTTCACCTTGGTTAGATTTTAGTTCTTTTATTTCTCCAGAAAGGGCTTTTATATCTCTCGAGAGGGTTTCTCTAATATCTTCCATGCCTTTTTCGAGCCCGGCTAGAACCTTGAGAATTGTCATTCTGAACTCTAGATCTGACATATTACCGATGTCTGTATTGATTAGGTCCCTAGCCTTCGGTACTGCCTCTTGTTCTTTTTTTTGTGTTGAATTTTTACGTCTTGTCATTTTGTCCAGATAAGAGTAAATGAAGGGGCAAGTAAAATACTAAAAGGGTGGCAACAACCCCAGGAAAATATGCTTTAACCCAATTAGAAGAGATCCAAAATCGTGAGTGGGGAGAAAGGGGATAAAAAGAGGTTCAAAAAGGAAGAAAGAAAGAAAAAAACAAAAACAAAAAACAAAAAGAAAAGAAAAGAAAAGAATTTTTTAAAAAAGAATACACCTAAGAAAAATGTAAAAAAGAAAAAATATATATATTAGATAAACTAGTAAAAAATCGTTAAAAAAGAAAAAGGTAACAGTTAAAAAAAAATTTTACCCGAAGGCGAGAAAAAAAAAATGAAAAAGAAAAAATTAAATTAACTGCAAGACTAAAAAAAATCACAGGAAAAAAGCCATGAGTTCCGTGCTTGGCTTTCTCCTCCTCTGGAATTCTGCTGCTCTCCTTGGTATTGAAACCGCACTCCTTGGTAGGTGAACTTGGTCTCGGCTGGATTTCTTGTTGATCTTCTGGGGGAGGGGCCTGTTGTAGTGATTCTCAAGTGTCTTTGCCCCAGGCGGAATTACACCGCCCTTACCCGGGGCCGGGGTGAGTAATCCGCTCAGGTTTGCTTTCAGGAGCTTTTGTTCCCTGAGCGCTTTCCGTAGAGTTCCAGAGGACGGGAATACAAATGGCGGCCTCCTGGTCTCCGGCCCGGAGGAGCCGAGAGCCCAGGGCCCCACTCCTCAGTGCGCGCTCAGAGAACAGCGCCCAGTTACTCCCGTCTGCCTGACCTCCGGCCGCGCTCCGAGCTCACCGAGCCTGCGACCGGTTCAAGGTAACACGGAGCTGTGAGCTTACTGTCGGCTCTGTCTCTGTAGCCGGCTTTCCTGTTCCAATACCCGCAAGCTCTGCGACACTCAGACACCCCAGATCCTTCTGTGACCCTGCGGGACCTGAGGCCACGCTGACCCCGCGTGGGCTTCGCCCCGGTTTAGCCTCTGGAGCGATGTCCCTCAGCGGAACAGACTTTTAAAAGTCCTGATTTTGTGCACGGTTGCTCCGCTGCTTGCCGGGAGCCGGCCCCTCCCCCCGGGGTCTATCTTCCCGTCGCTTTGGATTCACTTCTCCACCGGTCCTACCTTTCAGAAAGTGGTTGTTTTTCTGTTTCCAGAATTGCTGTTCTTCTTCTCTTCGATCTGCCGATGGATTTTCAGGTGTTTGCAATCTTTAGATAAGCTATCTAGCTGATCTCCGGCTAGCTGAAGCAGTCTCAGCTTGCTACTTCTCCGCCATCTTGACTCCTCCCCCGAGGTAATTCTTCCTTGAAGTGTTTGGGGACAAAGTGAGGAGATTTGTATAATTTACCCATTCTTCCTTGCATCTATTTAAGTGCCTTGCTCTTTTTCAGTTGTGGATTTTGATAGCAGGCTTCCCCAGCATCATAGCTGAATCAACCTGGAGTTTTCACCTGCTTTTTTCCTATAGGAAAATCATCCTCCAAGAGTCCCACATACTGTTCCATTCTCACGTGGTTTGGTGATTTTATGTGAGGTTCCACAGCTACTAGTTGATGCTTATTGTCTTCAAAATGATAAGCATGGTTCTTCCACCTCCATCTTTCTAGTATTAAGATTGGTACAGATCAACAGTGTCAAACTGTTCTCCATGGTAGACACCTTGAAGTTCCTCCAGTTCCCTCCCAGAACAGTCCTTAACTTCTTCACAGTAGAGGCGAGGGACATGAAATATTGAACATGTTAGGTTCCAGGGTTGGAGGAAGGATAAGAAGTTCTTTTACTTACATTTTGCTACCTGAGCTGGGGCAGTTTCTGTGGCAAATTTAGCCTTCCTAGTTGGACAGATGCACATCTATCATGGATACCTCATGTTCCTTCATCAACCTCACTAATGAGATTGGGGGGAAGTGACCATGGCTGCCATGTTCAGTTAACTAGGCAGGCAATGTTCTAAATTTTCAAATGCTCCAATTTTATCTACAGTATATAGAGATGATGACAGACACTAGGTCATTTCCCTTCTCTTTAATCATTGCAGGCAGACCCCATTTATATTGTAAACATACAAAAATGCAGGATTTTTCACCAGCCCACACAGTTCTTCAGGTGCATGCACTGACATGAAGGTTGGCCTCTTCGGAAAGTTTTATCTGATAAAGCTTCTCTGTTACTTTAATGACAAATTCTGAGATCATCCCAGTGGACTTTGGTATCCGATGTGGCTTTAGAAACAACCATTGATTTGTGGGATCCAGAAGTAAAACCTGATCTTCCTCCAGCAGGCCTCAAGATTTGGGTATACTGCGGGTCCAAAAAAGATGTAACATCCTACCAATGGACATGGACATTGTGATTTTCAGAATTTTCAATTTGTAGTCATTCAGTCAGACTTAACTGAATTAAAATGTGTAATGAAACTTTTGTTGCCTACAATAAAATATTTCAGCATGACAGTATATACTGTTCCCTTTGCTACCCTGTCAACTGGCTTTTAAAAATGTTTGAACCTTTGAACAAATACTTTGTAGATCAACCTATGGGTCCTACAGTGGTACTGAATATTTGCAATCAAGCTTTCTACATTTTGGTTGTTTCAAAAACAAGTTGGGAAACTTTAATCAATACATTCAATAAAGTGCCAAAATACTTCAACTTCTGGCAAGAAAATGCAAAGATTTAAAATAAAGCTTGTGGGGCACCTGGGTGGCTCAGTGGTTTAAGCCTCTGCTTTCCGCTCAGGTCATGATCTCAGGGTCCTGGGATCAAGCCCCACGTCTGTCTCTCTGCTCGGCAGGGAGCCTGATTCTCCTTCTCCCTCTGTCTGCCTCTCTGCCTACTTGTGATCTCTATCTCTCTGTCAAATAAATAAATAAAATCTTAAAAAAAATAAAATAAAATAAAATAAAGCTTGTAAATAGAATGAAATAGAAATTTAACCCCACAAAAGCAAGAGAAGAATTCAACCTACCAGAACGCTTAGAATAGAAAAGAGTGACAACACTCAATACTGACAAAGATGTGGAGAAATTGAATCACTCCTATAACTGCTGGAGGGAATGAGAGCTCAACCAGTGCAGAAGATTTATTTTCCTTAACCCTTTTACTGTAAAATAATTCTAGGTTCACAGGAAGTTGCAACAAACATGTGCCGGCATGTTCTGTGCCCCCTTCCGTCATCATCCCTGAGTGGTAACACGGTAAATACCTATGGTACAATATCAAAGCCCAGAAATCATCATTGGTACAAAAGCACTTACTCAGATTTCTGCAGTTTCACATCTGTTCATTTGCGTGTCTGTATAGTTTTATGAAACTTTATTACACGCAGCTTTGTGGAATCACCACTATAATCAAGATACAGAATTATTTCTTTACTGAAAGTCTGCCTTGTGCCACTTCTTTTGTAGTTACACCTGCTCTGCCATTCCTAATTCCTGGAAAGCATTAAGTTTTGTAATTTCTAGAATATTCTAGAATATAGGGTTGCCTGGGTGGCTTAGTTAGGTAAGCATCTACCATAGGGTAGATCCATATGGTTGACCCATAGGTTGGCTCAGGTCATGATCTCATGGTGGTGGAATGGAGCCTCGAGTCTGGCTCTGCACTCAGCAGGGAGTTTGCTTCAGATTCTCTCTCTCCCTCTGCCCTTCCTCGCCTCCGCCCTCGTGCTCACTCACTCTCGCTCTCTCAAATAACTAAAGAAAACCTTTTTTTTAAAAAAAGAATATTCTAGAATGTTATGTCACCATTTTACAGTGTGTAGTTTTTTTTTTTTCACTCGGTGTCATCCCCCGCTTGTGTTATCAATAGTCAGCTCCTTTTCATTACTGACTAGTAGTCCTGAATGTATTGAAGTTTGTTTAGCTTTTATCCATTGAACGACATCTGGGTTGTTTCCATGTTTGGTGAATTTGAAAAACAAACAAACAAACTTCTATGAACATTTGTGAACACACTTTTGTGTGAACATAATTCTTATTTTCCTAAAAGATAAATTCCCTGGAGTACAATGACTGGGTCATACAGTAACTGCATGTTTCATTTTAACAGAAATTGCCAGGCTAATTTCCAGAGTGGATGTACTGTTTTACATTCACACCAGCAGCGTATGAAAATCTATTTTCTCTTCATCCTGACCAGCAGGTGGTGTGATCACTATTTTTAATTTTAATAATTCTGACAGGTGTGTAGTAATAACCCATTGTGGTTTTAATTTTCATGCATTTAATGGCTAATGAATTGCATATCTTTTCATGTGTTTATTTGCCATCTACGTATCTTCCTCACTGAAATATCTGTTCATGCATTTTGCCCCTTTTCTTTTTTCAAAGGATTTATTTATTTTAGAGAGACATAGAGAGAGCAGAGGTGGGGAAAGGCAGAGAGAGAGAAAGTCTTAAGTAGACCCTGTGCTGAGTGTGGAGCCTGATGGGGGAGCGCAATCTCATGACCCTGAGATCACCACCTGAGAGAAACCAAGAGTCAGAGGCTTAACTGACTGAGCCTCCCAGGCACCCTTATTTTGCTCAATTTCTAACTGGGTTGATTTTTTTTTCTACTGTTGTGTACTGAGAGTTACTTATATATTCTTCCTACAGAAACTTTGTGGAATATGTGGTTTGCAAATACTTTCCCCCCACCCTGTAGCTTATCTTTTCATTTTCTAAAGAGGGTTTTCGGCCAAGAAAATGTTTTTTATACTGTCAACATCCATTTAATCAAATTCCCCCCTTATACATTATACTTTTGGTGTCAAGTCTGAGAACTTTTTGCTTCCTTCAGGTTTAAAAACCATTCTGTTTTTTTTTTTCTTTTCTAAAAGTTTTATGATTTCATGTTTTACATTTAAAGCCTTGATACATTTTGAGTTAATTTTTATATAAGGTGTGAAGGTTAGGACAAAGTTTATTTTATTTTTGCCTCTGTATGTCAATTGCTCCAACATAATTGGTTGATAGGCTGTTTTTCTCTTTGACTTCGTCAAAAATCAATTGGGCACATCTGTGTGGATCCATGTCTGGGTTCTCTATTCTGTGTCACTGGTCTGTGTCTCACTGTCCACTAATACGACACCATCTTAATTATTGTTCACATCAGATAAAGGGATTTCTCTCACTTCATTTTGCTTTTTCAAAATGCTATTTTAGCTATTCTCTGTCCTTTCCTTTAAATATATATTTCAGAATAAGCTTGTGCATATCTACAAAATACCTTGCTGGGAATTTGATAGGAACCACATTAAACTTATAAGATCAATTTGGAGATAACTGGCATCTTTACTGTGTCGGGCCTTCCAAATCCATGAGTATGTCATCTCTCTCCATTTACTTAGGTCTTCTGTGATGTCTGTCATCATCAGCATTGTAGTTTTCAGCATGCAGATCCTTTATCTATTGGATTTATATTGAAGTATTCCATTTTCTTTGGAGCAATTAGAAATGGTATTGCGCTTTTAATTTTGGTTCTCACATGCTTGTTGTGTATACATAGAAATGCTATTGATTTTTGTGTGTTCTCCTTTTAATCCGCAACACGGTGAAACCCATCCCCCTCTAGGAATTTTTAAAAAAATTCCTTTGGATTGTCTATGTAGACACTTCCATCACCTGCAAATAGGGATAGTTTTATCATTTCCACTTCAATGTACATGTCTTTTATTTTTTTGTCAAGATTCAATTTGTAAGTTCTATAATTGTGTTTGGGAATGTGTTGGCTTGTTTGAAAAATCACTGGCTGCAACTCTTGTTTTTAAATGGATGCATTTACAGCCTATATTAGAAAGTATTGAAATTGTGAAGCCTACAGTTCTGAAGCATTTAAATTTAGTGAAATATTCAAAAACATCAGAGACAATTTATTTAATCAATTTCATCTTGGAAAAATATTTGTTGAAGAAAGGTAAGCACTAGAGATAAAATAAAACATATTGAAAATATCTGGGGGTTATATTTGTGCATTTTTATTTCAAAAAATAAAATTTAGAATATCCTACATTTAGCAGATGTGCTCTGATCTTACCCAATATTTCAGCACCTCTAGAGAGTTTATTTTCACAATTAAAACTATGATGACCAACAGAGGAGACAACTGGGCTACCCATTCCAAGTTCATTATCATAATATACAACTTTGATTGCGGGCTGAATATTGGAAATAATATCATATTGAAATAAATAAATTTTTCAGAAAAATAGTGACAGATAATGGTGAAAAAACTTGTTAACAGCTGTGAATGTATACCAAACAATAGTTCTCTATGTTATTTTTAAATGTTTAACTGTCAGTATAAAGTTTTCTTTCTTCTTTCATGTAAATGGGTTTTATTTTCTAGAAAAGATGTCATTTTAAAAAGTTTAAGTAGAACAATTTTAGGTCCAATGATTTAATAAAAGTCAACATTGTTTCAAAAAGTTATAGGATTTTAACTATTTTTTAAAAGATTTTATTTATATATTTGTCAGAGAGATAGAGAGAGCACAGGCAGGCAGAGTGGCAGGCAGAGGCAGAGGGAGAAGCAGGCTCCCCGTGGAGCAAGGAGCCCAATGTGGGACTTGATCCCAGGATACTGGGATCATGACCCGAGCCGAAGGCAGCCAGCAACTCAACCAACTGAGCCACCCAGGCATCCCTAGAATTTTAACTATTTTTAACATCTCCTTTTACCCTAAAAACGGGTGCTGGTTTGGACATTACACTGCAATGACTACTTTGGTATAACCTAACTTTGAAATAATAGATACATTCAGTATCTTGACATTCTCAGGTAGAATTCATGATATAGGCACAAGATTAAGGAATTATCTGGTGCAAAAGTGGGATGGATGGCCAGAGTAGTCTCAATTAGGTGAAATTAAGGGGTTCACACATCAGAAGGAGCAAGTCTGGGGGTTGTGCTCTGAAGACTAAAACCCTCTGCATTTGCAGAAGAGAGAGGTGTGCTATGACAAGATGGCCATGCTGCTTGTTATGGAGTAGCAGCCTTGTGCAGAACTGTAGTACAGGACTGCAAATCCAAAGGGGATGAGAATCAAGTTCATTGGATGGGCTGAAGATGCTGGGGCTCTCAGAATCTGTTTCTGGGCTTTTCTTAGTGGTGACTAACTAAGTGGGTATGAACGCTGTCCCCAGTGCATCTCCAGTGAAGATAAGTCTGATGCTGCACCAGCTGCCAGGATGCCCCATGATTATTAGCCAGTGTTTGCAAAGAGGGGGCCACCAGCCATCAGCCTGGAGTGTTCTTTGAGGAGTTTATCTAAGAATCCTCTGTCCTTGTGTCCAAATGAAGCAAAGACAGGGAACATCCCACTAGCACTGAAGACAATAACTTAGAGGAAAATAGAGACAGGGATATTGAAACAAAGACAAAGAACCCCACTACTCTAAAATTTTATTTAGAAGACTGGGGAGGTGCATCAGCTTCCCAGTGTTGCTGGAACAAAGGACCATAAACTGGGTGGTTTCAAACAACAGAAGTATGCACTCTCACAGTTCTGGAGGTCAAAAGTCCAAAGTCAAAGCCTCAACAAGGCTGTGTTTTCTGCAAAGCCTCTAGAAGTCAAGCGTCCTTCCTTGACTCTTTTAGTTCCTGGAAGCTCCTAATATTCCTTAACTTATGGCTAATCACTGCCTCTGATTTCCCATGGCTTTCTCTCCGTGTCTCTTTTCCTCTTCTTCTAGGAATACCAGTCCTATTGGATTAAGAGCCCACCTTACTCTGGTATGACCTCGTTGTAACATCCATTTTAAGACCATTTATCTAAATGAGGTCACATTCACAGGTACTAGGAGCAAGAATCCCAGCATACCTCTTTGGGGGACAAAATTCAACCCACAACAGGGGGATTAACCACTGCGGTCAAGATACTTGAAAAGACCCTCTTCAAAACATGTGTTACACTCAGATTATGAGAACCTTTAGCAATCTTAGGGAAATGGGCATGTAAACTAAATACAAAGGGAAATTTGAAATATCAGAAAAAGTTTAGTGAATTTGTGTTAGCCAGAAACATTTCAACAAGTCCTCTCTTCAGATCTCTTAGAGGAACCTACCATGAAACAAACTTCCTCATTTCCAGAAAAGATTTTGAATATGTATATTCTACTGTTTGGGATGGATGTGACCAAAGCCCAGTTAAGATAAAATGACACTATGTACTCATATATGCTATTTGAAATACTTAGTAGTATTACTGACCTGAAAGAAAATTAAATGCAAGTCCAGTCATATATTCATAGAATCAGGAACCTACTGGTCTTTGCTTCAGGAAATTTCCCTAGGAGCCATGAAGTAGTTCATATAAATATGCTGACATCTTTCAACAGCTGGAAGTACTCATTCTGGGTGTTAACACAGCAGGGAACAATCAGAACTGGAAGAAGAATAAGTGATTGGCATGCTGACACACTGCTGTAAGAATTGCAGTGGGGAACAATTACATTGCTCAAAGAACACTTCACAATTGGATAGGAAGGGAATTATGTCAGTGCTGAAAGATTTCACAGCTGTACTCCAAAACAAACCTGGAAATGCACATTATAGGTACTGGAAACAAAAGAACCTATTATTTTGCCTTCTTTTAGGTAAGTGGTAAAGTACTGGGAGGTGGCAGGAAAGATAATTCTAAAGGGCAATTTAGCCTCCTGTCAGCACCTGGGTCTTGCTAGTTGTCATTTTCAAATGTATAACTACCAATCCACAAAAGCAGGGCTAGGCTTTGTGCAGAAGGTTAGAATGAACTCAGTCTGATAATTCTTTCTCTTTGCCCAGAATGGTTATTTTACTTTATTGATTTAGGGCTCAGAAAAATTTCTGGCATCAGTGTGTAGTAAGACTTTTGGTATATGGTTGAAGGAAAGGAAAAGTGAATTGGAGAAAATTGGAGGGGAAGACGAACCATGAGAGACTGTGGACTCTGAGAAACAAACAGAAGATTTTGGAAGGGAGGGGGGTGAGGGGTTGGATGAGCCTGGTGGTGGGTATTAAGGAGGGTATGTACTGCATGGAGCCCTGGGTGTGGTGCATAAACAATGAGTCTTGGAACACTGAAAAAATTAAATTAAATTTTAAAAAATCTGACTTTGGAACACTAGGTGAGCAGAACAAATTCAATTCATTGATTTAAGAAGCCCCTAGGATCCTTGTGAATTTAAGTAATGGTAATAAGCAGAACACAGTAACCTAATTTACCGCTTCACTTCCCTCCCCTGCATCTTGTTTGGGTTGCTAAGCTCTTGTCTCTCACCTCTTGATTAACCTTCTCATTCCGCTGTGTGGTATCCCCCTGGCACGGGCGAATCACCTTTCTCTTTTGCTAGCTGGCTCCTGTCTAGGTTCTTCCTCTAGGGGGCACTAGAGGGAGACTGGAAAGCTACTGCTGTGTTGAAGCTTGTTTCATAATTTGAGTCTGGTTCTTATGACTGTCATCCCAGCAACTCTTTGTTCACCCCAGACGGTGGCAATTGGTTCCACCTCTTTCCAGACTCCCAGAACCAACCTCACCACGCTCTCAGAGTCACCAGCCATGACAGCTGGTGCACTTTCTTCAGATGTCTGAGTCTTCTCTGTGCTGCCCCCACTTGGGTGGCCCAGTACCACCAGCAGCTGGGCAAGCAGTCCCTGCTCAGAGCTGCAGAGGCAGCAGCACCCTGCCTCCAGGATAAGTAGGGCCAATTCCTTAAACTCAATTCTTTCTGTTAACAAACTGGTGCTGAGTCTCTTTTCCTGATCAGGCCTTGACTAAAAGGCGTTTATATATTAATGCAGTTTCTCTATATACTGTTTACTGACCTATTCTATCTGATGTGGCTGTAGGTCATTTACAGTGTGTTTAGCTCTAAGAAATAGATGCATGCATATGTATTTGCTTGGAGCGTAAATGCATCATCACCCAAGCTGCTTGGCCTGTGCCTAAGGTCTCTCACCCGAGATAATGCTCTAGAGTATTCAGATACTGCCTGACCTGAAAAATCCTCATAGTAGGTATTCAGTCATTAGCTCGATCATTACATGATTACATTGCCTGCATCGATGGCACAGCAACTTTTTAGATCATGGCTTTGAAGAATGCTTAGACTATCTTTTTTGTTGTTGTTGTTGTTTAGTTTTATTTACTTGTTTTAGAGGGGGAGAGGCAAAGGAAGAGGAAGAGAGAAACGCTCAAGCAGACTCCCCACTGAGCACAAAGTCCAACATGGGGCTTGATCTCACAACCCTGAGATCACGACCTGAGCCAAAACCAGGAATCAGATATTTAATTGACAGTATCACCCAGGTGTCCTGACTATCTTGGATTCCTTGGGTATCTGTTCCAAAACTCAATGAACTATTATCTTGACATGGCTGAAGTTAAATATTTGAGACACTAAGAAGCAGACATATTAATCTATATTGGAAAAAAACTACCATGATAAAAGAAAAGGTACTTTATTAGCCAATAACCAGGGTGGATCACCCTTGAATAAACATGATGTTGTGGGAGATTTACTTATAGCCGGACTACTCTGTGATTTAACCCAGGAAGGAAAACCAGATAGAATAGAGGAAGCTTTGAACCAAGAACATCTTTGGAGCCTCTTCTAGTGGCTGGTAAGATCCTGATTGAGCAGTGGTTCTTCTTGACACACAGGTGCATGAAATAGCCAGTAAACTACTTGAGTAGGACATTTTTTACTTACAGAAAGAACTTGTTCCATCTCTAGTAGCTTTAATAAAAAAAAAAACTTATAAACTTGAACAATAAATCATGAATAAACTTGGATCAATCATATATGACAACCATAAATAGATTCTTAGAGATTGTAAGTCTTCTGCATTGAAGAGTGAACAAGCCAGACGAAAGCACTGGGAACCCAGATGTTAAATGGGCTTTATACAGAAAGCAAATATTGCACTCAAAAAATGTCACGGTTAAAAAAAAAAAAAAGTACATGTAGTCACCAGTTGTGAGAATTTCATGGTTGTTTGAAGCTTTAGGTTTGGTACCTCTTGGTTCCAAAAAAGCTCAAGTGCACAGAGATGTATCTTCAGCCTCCTGAAACACAGGACATTTTACTCTAGACAGACCAGATTTGTAGTAATTATAAAGAATTATATCTATATAGTGTAATTAATTCCTCCTCTTTGACTTCTGGCTCAATCATTTCTACAAGCAACAATAGATACATCCATAATCTTTCTGCTCTCTTTTCCACCCTGGGAACAAGGGCTTCTCTCTGATCAAGGTCGAAGGTAAGAGAGTGAATTTAAATAGTGAGCACTAAGCAAAAGGCCTCCTGTACTCCCATAAACTCTTGAGTTTGGAATGAAGAACTCTTCTGCTCAGCCAAGGCTTTTCTGGATCTCACCCTTCACCATCTCACATGATTGAAACTTCCCTGGTCTTTCCATCCTCATCTCTGCCTTCATCACAGGGAGAACAGAAAATTGCTCCATCCAATCTTAGGAGTCCAAATGCTACTTCACAGCTCTTGTTGCCAGTCTTGCCAGGTACAATATGTTACCCACCACCTGTACTCCTTGAAAGATGCTCTCACTTTGCAAAAAGCATCTCCATCCTGCTGGGGGCCATCCATAGTCACTTCGATATCCTATTGATGACTCAGCCAGCTTCCTGGCTTCCTGGAGCCATGCCTCTGCTGCTATCCTCCCTGTTGCCACGGGCCAAGCCATAACTCAGACCATAACCTGGACCGTGACAAATGTCTTCCACACCTCCGCGATGCAAACCCTCCTCTGACCCACCTCCCTCTCCTTCCATGCAATCCCAGCTCCAAACTGGGCCACGCCTGAGCTCTGAGCTATCCTCACTGCAGCTTGGCCCTTCCCAGAGTCTTCTTCCAGCCTCAGGAAGCCCTTATTCCTCTTGCATTCGTGACCTACCTCCACTGGCCATTTCACTTTTGACAGCCTAGTAATTTTTCTTTCCCCCTTTTAGGGGTTTGGCCCTGAATTTGCTAAACCTGACTCCTGGTTGAGGAGAACCATCAACCTCTGGATACCTTCTGAGCTGGAAATTCTAACACCCAACATTTTCTGAGCATTCCTCATACATGTTCTTTCAGCCTGAAGACCCCCCATCTCACTGATAGTGTCTGACTTCTTTAAGCCCTCCACCCACCCAAGAAAAGGAGCCCCTTGTTCCAGCCAATTTTGGTTCAAAACACACATTTAGGGTCACCTGGGTAGCTCATTGGTTTGGGCCACTGTCTTCGTCTTGAGTCATGATCCCGGTGTCCTGGGATCGAGTCCTGCATTGGGCTTCTTGTCCAGCAGGGAGCCTGCTTTTCTCTCTGCCTCTGCCTGCCGCTCTGCCTGCTTGTGCTCTCTCTCTCTCTGACAAATAAATAAATTAAAAACAAAACAAAACAAAACCACACACACATTTACGGCTTCCTTCCATCTTGGAACTATGACTGAAGAGTAGGAGCCATTTTGCCATCCTCCAATCACTGACCTTGCAGACGAACACAGTGTGTATTAAAATACAATCCCACACCTACGTGGTTACTGTTGGCATACGCCTGGTATAGATCCCTATTTTATAAGTGGCCTTTGACTTAAAGACCCCCTGACTAGGAGAGGAAATATTCTGCCGGCTTTTGTCTACTCAACATTTTGTCAACAAATAGGAGAGGGAGGCTGGTCTCGTGAAAAGTTCTTACTCGCCCTTCACCGGCAGTTCCTCAGGAGCTACACTGTCGTCTGCAGCTGAGGCCATGCCCCATCCCTGACTTCCTGTGCTTCAAAACTTGGCAGGAAACATAGCTTCCAGGGCCAGTCCCAGAAAACATTAGAGGGGAGGGGCATACTGCCTTGGCTCTTCTTAATGGGTTGGCTGCCTGGTCCCCTTCTTCCTTATCACAGGAGCCACTCTGGGGCCTCGGATCCCTGGCAGGGGCCTTGACCTTTGGACAACCCCTGAAAGTCATTAGATAGATCAGGGCTTGGCAAATGTTATAGGCTTCTAGGGCCAGAAGCAAAATTGAGGAAATTATGTAGGAACTTATATAACAGGGGAAAATTGCTACCTCACCCTGCCTTATCTATCTGGAGTAGGCCCTCTGAGAGTGGACACACTTTGTGCCTAGTTGCCATTAACTGGAGTCAGCTGAAGACATTCTTGGGGAAAGGAGCACAGGCCCAAATAGGAGGAGCTGGTGATTCTGGTGGGCAGAGTTCTGGGTATCACTGGGCAGAGAGTGAAGGGGAGACCAGCCAGCTCACATCACCTTGGATTTACTTACTAGAGGGGATTGACTGTCACCTGCTCCCTTAGTTCATGTCCTAGGGGCAAAATCGGTGCATGAGACCCTTGGCAGGGGGACTGGACACCTGGTGCCAACCCCAGAACTCACCATGTTGCCCAGGTCCTTCCCAGGCTGCTTGGCTGGCTACAGCTCCCCTTATCACCCTGACCTAGCAGGGCCTCAGCTCCATGGCTCTGGGACCAGCCACTGAAGGCATTATAGAATAGTTATGGAATTACCTGGCTTTTGTCACAGGGACTTACTTGGCTGCCCAGTCCCCGTTCCCCAACTCCCCTATTTGAGAACCTTGGTAGGGGGCCTGGGCCTGTCATGCCAAACTCTAAACCACTAAGAGGGGAATCACAGTCTTGCTTTGGCTCTTTTCAGAGGGGACTGGCTATTGAGTACTCTATATTCCAAAGGTTACCCCAAAACCTCAACTCTTGGCAGTGCGCTGGGACACTGGTGAAAACCCCAGTAATCATAAGAAGGTGGTTCTTACATTAACTTGGTTCTTCTTGGAGGTGGCCGGTTGCCTGGCCCCCCATTCCCCACCTCCCTAGCACCACTAGAACCATACCAGTGCCTAAGACTCTTGGCAAGGGGCCCCGATGGCTGCTGCCAGCCCCTGAAGCCATTAGAGACTCACTACAGGATGGAGGCTATTGAGCATCCTTGAAGGGTTCAAATTGAAAAGGGCTGTTAATTTACACACCAAGTTTCAAAGCCAGAGCCCTAAAAAAAGATGTAAAATATCTCATTGATACTGTTATCTTGATTACATGTCGAAAGGATGATATTTTGGATATACGGGGGTAAATAAAATGTATTAAAATTAATTCCACCCGATTTGTTTTCCTTCTTCAAGATGCAGCTACTAGACAGTGTAAAATTATAGGCACCTGGTTCAGGCAGGGCTGCAGTAGAGGAGTGACACTATATTGTTGGGATACTTTCCCCACATCCCTGTGGCCACATTAGGGAGTCCACCTTGGCCAGGATCATGGTCCTTTGGTGCCAGCCCCACAGTGATGAGAAGTCTCTGCTTTGGTCTGGCTCTGAGAGTATATTGGCTGCTAGACCTCAAGTTGTCAGATTTAGCAAATAAAATGCGGGATATCCACTTACTTTTGAATTCCAAATATGCAACCAATAGTATTTTATTGTAAGCATGTTCCATGTCATTATTGGTTGCTTTTCTGGAATCCGAATTCCGCATCCTGTGTTTTATCTGCCAACCCCACATTTTCTCTGTGTCCTCCCATCTCCAGGGCCACACCAGTGACTCAGCTATCAGTAGGGGGGTTGGACTACTGGTGCCAGCCACAAAAGACCTTACAAGTACTCACTACATTGCCTTGGAAAATCTCAGAGAATCCTGGATGCCCAGTCCTGTCCCTTGGGCCACACCAACACCAGTCGATGCTTCACAGAGGGTCCGAGACTCTGGAGGCTACCCCAGAAGCTATTAGAGTTTGTTTGTACACTTCCTTTGTGTATATTGGCTGGTCTGATGGACCACACTTCACTGGGCCAACACTAAAACCTTTATGTTGACTAGATTCTTCTTAGTGTATGTGACTTCCATTTTGCCCATGTGCCACCCATCACTGGATCACATGAATGTTCAGCCCCTTGATGAAGAGCTTGGACCACTGGTATCAGCTACAGAAATCACTGGCCTAGTCTTGGCATTGCCTTTGCAGATTTCTGTGTGTATTGTAGGCTGGCCTTCACAGTCCCCACTTCACAGCAATAGATACCTCACAAGCCATTAGAAAGTGATCACCGTAGTGCCTTGGTTCTTCTTATGGTGAACTGGCTGTAGGGACCTTCTCTCCCCCACCCCCACTGGTTCACGGTGCTTTATACCCTTGACAGGTGGCCAAGTCTCCCTGGATCTCCAGGCATGTGGATCATGCAATATCCTTCTAATTTATGGATGAGGTGTGGGGACAAGGGGTCAGCCTGCAGAAGGTGTTGCACATGGGCCCCGGCCATTCCAGAGGTCTCCTACTTGCTTCTGGTTGAACCCTTCCTTTCTTCAACTACTCACCTCTCTGTCAGTGGATGGTGGACTCTACTGTGGGCTCTGCAGATAAGTCCTAGCCCAGCTGGCCAAGCTGGGCAGTCTCACAAGCCTTTGCATGGGCTGCTTCTTGTTTTTTATGGCCCACCCTTGCTCATTGGTTTTGTTGCTTGGGTGTTTTCCAATCTCTCTTCTAGTTTCTCCTTTGGATATGTGATGTCTTGATGATAAATGAAGGAGGGCACTGGGAGGGTGGGCACCACACTGAGCCTCACACAGGAAGCACCTGCTGGGGTTGTAGCTCAGCCACGAAAGCCTTGTGCGGATTTGAAAAAGCTACTTCAACATTCAGCCTCAGTTTCCTTCCCTGTGAATGACAGGCTGTGTCCATTTGTGCTTTTGTGAGGATGAGAATGATGTCTGAGTTCTTGGGGAGATGTCAGGATGTTATCTTACATATTTATGGTTTGGTATCAACTTTTTGCTTTCTGGTTCTGTTGGAGGAACAAGGACAGCCCCTACAGGCATGGTTGCATGCTAGAAGGGAGAGAAGATCACCCACAAATTCAAGACATATAGACTCTGTCTATAATTGTTTTTTGAATAGAAGTCAAGGTGGTGCCCTTTGCCTGATTTTCTCATGTCTGGCATAGATCCCCACTTAACCCAATGACTTTGCTTCTATCCTACCTACCCTGAGTCTCCTTGTCCCAATTCTCAGGTGTGACCTAAAGATTTTCCCATTTACCATCAACATTGAAGCCAACATTTTAAAGTAGTAGGAATCCGTCAGCCTTGGCTGTAACTGTTAGCAGACCCTGGAAATTTTGTTTTGGCCTGAAGAGCTTGGCCAGTCAACCAGGCTCATTTAAAGCATTTAATCATGGTGTTTCGTGTGTTATCACAATGACTTGGTGGTGTGAGCTCAAAGAGCAGGTTAAGAGCACCTTTCCCTCTGGGAAATTTCAGTGTGCCTACAGTCAGTAGATGGACACAAGATACCAGGGCAGATGTGGAAAGGGGGTTTTGGCCAATGGACTCTACTCTCTGTCCACTCTCTGGAGTTGACAGAGGGCTGCCTTTCTGAGCAGAGACTCGTTTTGTCACTACTGACTTGGTATCTGTGGTCTAGTGGGAAATCTCCCCATGAGTGACACTAAAAAGTGTCTTTGTTGGTGCTGTTTGTTTTATCCTAAAAGGAATGAACCCACACACCACAACACCTGGTGCTAAGGGAGATCAGGGCCAACTGAGTTGTAAGGCTGTTGTACTGGTCCTAGGAAAGCATAGTTAGGCCCATAATGAAAAGGGCCATGATGATGGTAGGTCCTAGTTGCTGATTTATTATGGCCCACCCAGGGCTCTATAGCAAGGAGGTCTGGAACTTTCTAAAACTTTCTGAGATCCTCTGTGTGTAAAAATTAAAACAAAGTATTATCTGGGGTCACAGTGGATGCCAGCTGTTCTTGTCCCTCCCCACTTCCTTTTCTTCTCAGAGCCATGAAGAATAGGAACAGCTTGATAGGAGGATTATGGACACCATGGAACCTTTAGCTGGGGCTTCAGTCCCAGATATGGAAGCTCTGGTCTGTCCTTGGTCTCTAGAGTTCTGTGTCCTCTAAGAAGGTCAGAGTGATGGACAGTCACTCCCCACTATGGATTCCCCAGGCCTGGGACTTGAGCCAACAAACACCAGGCTGGTTGGTGTACAGGCAAGAGAACTCCTTTTTGAGTAGCTCTCTTCACTAGGAGAATTCTGAAATTAAATGTGCTTGTCATTTGTAATGCAATTAATACCACTTGGCAAGGATAGGGACCAGAATGCCAATACCAGATAAGGAAGGCTGTGTGGAAGAACTCTGCTAGCTCTGGGATTCTATGAGCTTAATCCTGTTATTATTGTTAATATGTATAATTTAAAATATCAATGATGCATATCAATAATGAGGATTTAGTTCATCTTTTCTAAATATAGGGGTCACATATATATAGCATTCCACAGCTTGCAAAGCAGAACTGTTGTAACCCTGGCAGAAACCTACTGAGTCATTTACAGTTGAGAAAACTGGCTCTCAATGTTGAGTTTCCAGCCCCAGCCACCAGAGCTGGCAAGTGGAGGGGTAGTCAGGGTCTAAGGGTTTGCCTGTGCCCTGGGTGGGGACCCTTTCTGGGACTTGCTCCAACTAGTCCACTGTGTGATCTTGAATGAGGAGTCATGTCCCATACCCACCTAACTCCCCAGGTCCCACCCCCACATATCTCATAAACACCAGGTGATGGCCACCTTCCCACAGATGTGCCTGGGACTCTGTGGCCCTCTGGTCATGCCTTCCCATTTCTTCCTGGAATGTGGGTCCCCAGAGGCACAGGGACTCTTCCTTTAGTTGAATAAACCATCATATAGTCAAAAAAACAGGGATCTGGAGACCAGGGCATTTTTCAGTCTTTTGCAGTAAATCATCACAACCTTCAGTGCACTGCTATGGAATGAATGTGTCCTTCCAAAATTCATACATTGAATCCCTGATTCCCAATATGATGGCATTAGGTGGTGGGGCCCTAGGAAAGGCTTAGGTTTAGATGTGGTCACGAGTGGGGACCTGTGGTGGGGTTAGTGTCCTTATAGAAGAGGAAGAGACTAGAGAATTTGCTCTACCTTGTGAGGACACAACAGGAAGGAGAACATCGATAGACCAGGAAGAGGGTCTTCACCAGAATCCGACCATGCTGGCACCATGATCTCAGGCTTACAGCACCCCAGAACTGGGAGAGACAAGCGTTTCCTGGTGAAGCCACCCTGTCTATGGTATCTTGTCACTGCAGCCCAAACAGACTAAGACAGGCAGGGACAATGCTCGCATATTTAAAATCTTATTTCTCAGCAATTTGGGGGCACTTGTGCAAGGCACCTAACAAGCTCGGGGCACATGGGTGATAAACTCTCTCTTTTCCTAGGGGATGTAGCCTTCTAAATCTCATCGCTCACACGTCAGGCCTTTGACACATCACCCAGAAAATTTCCTGTGTTTCTAATCTCCCGTGTTCCCTGTAGGTAATTGCACAGAAAATCTGTGCTGTAAGGAGAATTACAAGGCATTATACATCTCCTTTCACCTCACTAGGCTTTCTTTCTGACAGAGAAACAGGCATGTTTTCAGGATGGGGTGGGGGGGGGTAAGGGCACAAGCCTTGTAATTGAGCCATACACTTTCCTCATCTCACTAAAAAATCACAGTGGGAAACTACCTAAGCTTAGCCCCAACAGAGGCTCAGAGCATAGGGCTGAGGTGGCCCTCTGAGTTCTGTCCATGCAGCCTCCATGAAGAGGCTGTGGTCTAGATGTGGGACTTGGTCAGCTCATGACACTGGCTCAAGCTGACCTGGCTGTTAAGCAACTTGGGCTCTTTCTGCTGCCTCATGGCTGGGAAACACCCTCTCTTTCCTAGAAAAATGATCAGTCAGGATTGGAAGGTTTGTGTAGGGCAGGACATCCAGTGAGCTGCATTGCAACAGCAGGGGTAGAAACGGGGATTATTTATAAATACTCAGAACATTTTATGAGCCCCCAAATGGGAATATGAGGTGTGAAGATGGAACGGATATGTGAAACCAGGCCTATCTGAGAAGCTGTAGCTGCATGGTCATTTTATCCTGGTTAGTACCTCCAGGCGGTCAGGGGTGATTGAAGGGAATCATGAAGGACAGATGTCCTGCCCTACCCATCCTGTCCCCACCCCTACCCAAAGGGAGCTCAGACCATTGGTCTGTTGAATAAATGTAAACAAGGGGGTTGAGAGATGTCAAAAAAGTTACAGGTCTGGGAACTTTCAAGAAGACATATAAGATAAATGAAGGTATTCCACAGAAATCACAGTAGAAAAAATAGCAGCTGCCCTGGCCTCCGTGGCAAGCACTGTCCATGTACTACTTTACTGAGTCCTCATTAAAGCCTGTGAGGTTGATATTATCACACACCCCCCACCACACACGCACTTTACAGATGAAGATACTGAAGTTCAGAGAGGTTGTCTCTGATTTGGCAAGTGTATGGCAAAACCAGGGTCCCGATGCAAACCTCTATGTCCCCAGAGTCAGAGCTTTTCCACTGTGGTAGAATGAGAACAAAACACGAGTTCTTACATCAGACAGGTCCTGATTCACCGTATGCCAGCCGTGCGACCTTGCATAGGTGACTTCTCTGTGCTTTCATTCGGCCATCTGTAAAATGAAGATTATAAGATCAAATGAGATGAGACTTAAAAAGCGCTGGGCATAGTTCCTGGTGAGGGAATATGGAATAAATCCGTACTGCTGTTATTCTTGTTCTTAAACCTCCATTACGGTAAAGGGCATCTGCAGCTTTGACCAACGCTGTGTTATTTGAAAATCTAAATGTCCTTGCCTGTGACAAGGAACTATCTCTCTTTCCCCAGTGTGCTTCCTTAGTCCTCCCCTCTCAGCAAAGGACACCACTACTATGGACTGAATTGTGTCCCCTCCAAATTCATAGCTTGAAGCCCTACCTGCCAATGTGGCTGTGTTTGGAGACAGAGTTTGTAGGAAGTAATTAAGATCAAACGAGTTTCTAAGATTGGGGCCCTGACTAATGGACTGGTGCCCTTAAAAGAAGAGAAAGAGACACCAGATCTCTCTCTCTCTTTCTCTCTTTCTCTTTCTCTCTCTCTGCCATGTGAGGACATGGTGAGGAGGTGGCTATCTCCAACACAGGAAGAAAAGTCTCACTAGAAACCTATCTTGCTGGACCTTGATCTGAGACTTCCCAGCCTCTAGAATGGTAAGCACAGAGATCTCAGCTGTTTAAGGAACACAATAGTTGGTATTCTGTTATGGCAACCCAAGGTGACTAATAACAACCCTATGTGAAGAGTTACACAAGCTAGAGTCAAGGGTGTCGTTCTAGATACTTTTCGTTCCCTCCAGATCCCACATCATCCAACATCATATTTTATCAATTCTGCCTTTAAGACCTTTCTCAAATCTCATTCCCCTTGGTTCTATGAACCACTTTTATTATGGACTTTTTAAAAGATCTGTAAGAATAGAGGAAAAAAAATATGAGAAAGCCAGTGAACCCATCACGCATCTCAACAATTGTCAGCACGTAGTGACTTAATTCATGTATAGCTTTAGTCAGTCTCTCATTTTAGAGTATTTTGAAACAAACCCCAGACATCATACAATTTTACCTATTTATATTGGTATATTTCTGTAAAAGGTAAGGACTCCTTTTAAAACATGACCATCTTACCAGTATCATGCTTATTTTTTTCAACAATCTCTTAAGATATCCAGTCAGTGTTTATATTTCCATAACTGACCTGGGGCAAAAAAAAAAAAATTCTTACAGATTGTTTGTTTGAATTGGGATTCAAGTAAGATTCATCTGTTGTGGTTGGCTGACTTGTCCTTTGAATCTCTTTTACTTTATATGTTCTCCTACATCTTTTTATCTCGATCCAATTTTTAAATTAGTAGTTTGGATTATTTGTCCTGGAGAGTTTCACACAGTCTGAATTTTGTTGATTATCTCCTGGTGTGATTTTAACAGGTTCCTAGTCAATGTGTGTGTGTGTGTGTCTATGTGTGTGTGTGTGTGTTGAGCTATGTGTGCGTGTGTGTGCACCTGTTCGCAGATGTGTGTATGTGTGTGCACGCATGTGTGCACATATATGCTTGTGTGCATGTGTGTGTAGAGAAAAAAGAGAATGTCCTTATATGCCCGCATTTCAGTTGCTCCCTCCTTAGCAGGGGGTGAGGAATTAAATATATCTTTTTGGTTTTTGGTATCTAAAAAGGCTTGTATTTTTGTTCTACTTTCAATCCTTAAATAATGGGTCACTCTTAGGTTTCACTTAGAAAATACTTAAAACTTTCACCTCCTATCACTCATTTTGTTGTCTTGAGTTTATTGATTTATTGGTGAAATTCTTTTAGTTTCTCTTCATCTCCATGCATTTCCATGACCCTAGTCTCCATCATTTGCTTTTCTCCTCTGAACGATTGCAATGGTCCCCAGACAGATCTCCTTGCATCTAGCAGGTTTCCTGCCAATGAGGTGTCCCCCAGCAGCCAGGCAGACCTTTTCCAAACTGACATGTTATGACACTGGCGCGGATTTCTCTTTGCACATAGAGTGCAATGCAAAAGTGAAGGCGTCTGAGGCCCAGTGTGACCTGGCCCCTACATGGTGGGCTGAATGCACCTCTTGTTTCTTCCAGCTCATCACACTGGCTTCTTGGTCCCTTGAGCACATCTACGTCCCACGTCAGGGCCTCTGTGCCAGGTGTGGTCCTCTGCCTGGAACGTTCCCATTCAGTGTTCGCTTGGCTGGTTGCTTTTCTTCTAGGTCCCCCCCTGGAGTGGCCCTTCCTCAATGAAAGCTACCCTTGCTTCTCTCCACTGGAATAGAAACCCCCAACCCCCACACTTCATCCCATAGCAACCTCTCCTTTACGTTGTGGCCCCTTCATTTTTGTGTGGACTTAGTATTTGCCTTTACCGCCAGTTTGCCAATTCTACAAGGTCCGAAGAAACCTTACTCACAACTTTCTCTAGTCCAGGGGTTGGGACACAGTAAATGCTCAGTAAAAATATGAGAATCCATTAATAGAAATAGTGTGCCAGGGGGGTGAAGTATAAAGAAGAGAGAGGTGGAAAGGCATGAATTCCAGCCCTTTGCAAGTCTTTGGGGAAGAAATTTCTCTGCCTTTGTTCACTCTGGTCGTAGCGGGGAAGAGTTGGTCAATGACAAAACCAGGGGCAGTTTGGCCACGGTCGTGGGTCCTGATCGTTGGGATTATCTTGGGGTCTTGGCTTGGGATCCCCCTAAAGCTAATTCTGAGATGAAGATTTGAGTGTAAGTAGTTTATTTAGAGGTGAAGGACACTCCAGGAGAGTAGGGGGTGAGGCAGAGGAGGGAAATATCAATAAGGGGACTGTCATCAAGTCAGCTTCCCCCAGGGGTGAGAAGGGCTTAGTCCCATGGGGGTGCTCTGGAAGCCGGGGGAGGAGCTGGGACATTTATCCACAATACCCTTAGTCACAGACTGATGGCTGCTCTCAGGTGGCATCTATTCCCAGGAACTTCTGGGCCTCTCAACAGGTGACAAAGTGGGCTCCAGCAGGTAGAGAAGGCCCTCTGGCAAAGGATGTGCTGAGGGGATAAATTCAGGGGACATTCCAGAGCACAGGCAGCATCCCAGAGACCCCTGTCACCCCACAGAACCTGGCACAGGGCCCCACAAGAATTACCCAGACAACGTGACTTCCGCATACCACAGACAGACATACTGACAGAGGCCGGACCGAAAAACTGAAGGATGAATCCTACCTCAAGCAGCAAAGAAGGTCTTGAGTGCTGTATACGCATCTGGCGCATGTGTGGGAGATCAGGTTAGTAGAATCCACCTGCCACACCCGCTTGTTCTGGGTGACTTCTGGGTGGGTTAAGGTCTCTGCTAAATGACAGGGGGGCGCTGGGCAGATGATGATGACCAATTTGCACAGGCTTCACCTCTCAAAGCACTCTCTGTGCATTTGTGTTCCCACTGGCAACTGCTGGGGAGGTGGGTGGGGGGAACCTGTTGCCCTCGTTTACAGATGAGGAAACAACACAGAAGGAGAGGTAACCTTGCCAGGTCCTGTCCCCAGACGCTGAGGGTGGCGCCTGACCCTAAGCTTCGGCTTCTTTCTTAGAGATGAGTATCTGCGTGGGTGGGCGAAGCTGTGCTGTAGGAAGGTAAGTGGGGAAAGAGAGGGGCGCAAAGATCACAGTGAGAATGCTGTGGCAGCTTTTCCAAAGCAGCGGGACAGGTGACATTCTGAGGAGCAGCCACAAGATGGCAGAGGGACTGCACACAGCTCCTCTCTGGTTTCCTTGGGGGCGGGGGGAGGGGGGGGGAAGGGGACCAAGGATGAAAGTTTGCTTAACATGCCTTGAGAGTCACGGTGACTCCTGAAGGGTTGGCAGGAAATAGAGGAGGAAAATGCAAGAGACAACGAGAAACTCTGCCAAGTACTGTGTGACCATGGGCAAGTTATTTGACCTCTCTGGGCCTCAGGATCCTTTTCTGTAAAATGGTGGTTTGGGACTTAAAGCATGATATTAACACTCTTCCAGTTGTTTCACTGAAGGAGGCAGGACCACTGAGGAACCTTGGAAGCTGAAGTCATCTGTGGCTCAGGCTGTGGGTCCGGACCAGCTGGTGGCTGGTAAGAGGGTCACAGGTGACCAGAGGAAGATGGGACAATAGTAATCTAACCAATGGCTTCAGGACAGGGTGAGGAGGGAACAGGAAAATGGTGGGAAATACACAACAGAATGTGGAGAGCAAGGAATCACTTAGAGGTATCTCCCCGGGCATATTTCTCAGTTGAGAGCTTCAGCTAAACCACTTTTTCTTTGCCACCCTCACCCACCCCCCACCCGCTGAACCCCCCTCCACCACCTACACACTTCATAGCTCATGAGCCTGTTTATTTTCTTCATGGCTGCTATTGCTCATTTCTGCTTCCGCCCCCAGAATGTGCGCTCATGAAGGTATGGACCCCATTTTCGCGTTAATGCCGAGTCCTTGGTGTTTGGAACAGTTCCTGGAATATAGTGGTTCCTCAATAAAAAACTGCTGAATGAATGCAGAATGGGAGTGGTGATGGAGACACAGCCTGGACTAGGAGTCCAAGACCCAGGGCTCCCCACTGTGGCCACCAACGTGCTGTGTTATTTTCAGGAAACCCCTTCCCCTCTCTGGGCTTCACTTGGCTCACCCTTAAAATGAGGTGTTTGGGTTCCATGATTAAGCATCTTCGAGACTTAGAGAAAGAAGCTCCTTTCCTCCTGGTACTCAAGTCCCAGGCTTCAATCAATTCAATCACTGCCCTGTCGTGCTTCACTTGCCCCTCAAGAAGCCCCAGAGAGTTGATGGAGAAGGACCTTGTCCTACAAGCACGCTTTCAATCTACAAACATTTCTGGGGGCTTACTGTGTGTAGGAAGGTAAGTGGGGCTTGTATAGTGCAGACCAAGGCAGAGTGTACACTGGCCTTGCAGGGCTGTCACTGTTTGTGGGCAGAGGTAAGAAATCCCAAGTCCTCCTCCTTCATTCCTGATGGTGGGAAAGGCCAAGTCCTAAAGGAAGAAAATTATCCAGGTGTGGAATCGTTAAAAAAGAAGACTTCTAATAATAGGAAGGTGGGGCCTGTGGGAACAGGTTGTCTGTGCACCCGGCTCTAGGAAAAATAATGGGCTGGGTGAACCAGACTTTCAGCATCCCAGCCCTACTGATGTGGCTCTTTGGGCCTTGTCCCTGGGAAACCCAGCTGGGTCTGCCCGGCCTGGAAATGTGTCCTACCCCACCTGCTCCCCTCATCAGAACGTACTGGCTCTCTGTCCCTTCCCTTTGGTGCCCTGCTTTGTGTCGTGAGATTAATCTGAGTAGGTAGTTAGAGCATATCCAAGGAGTTTAAGGAACTTATAATTTATCTTTCCAAAATAAGAACTTGAATTTATTTACTGCAAAAATCCCACAGAAGTAACTCTAATGGTAGAACTTCAGGCCATGGACATGTTGGGTTTGGGGAGAAAGATATGAAGTCAGTTGCTGGTGATGACTCCAGCTTCTCCCGTCCCCAGGCCTGAGAGCACAGGTGTCAAAGCTTCTAGAGAACCTTGCAGTTCAAAGTGCAGTCAGAAGCCACTACATCAGTGCCCACCCCCCAGAAGCTTGTTAGAAATGCCGAATGTCAGCTCCTCCCAGAGCTACAGAACCGGACTCTGCACAGGAGCCCCTGTGACTGCATGCACCCAGGGTCTGGGAGAGGCTGGCTGGAATGCCCCTTGTTCCGTGGGAAGGATGCCACTGGCAGCCCCAGCTCTACCTCTGACCATCTCTGCATTCCTTCTGCAGGGACAGGCTATTTACTCGTTAGGAGGCAGGAGAAGGAAAAGCACTGGGAATTCTGATAAATAAGAAGGTTGTTAGCGTAATGAGCCACAGCAGCTCCCTGAAAGAGCTCCCCTTGTGAGACAGGGTAGGCTGGCTAATGGGGAGCCCTCCTTAGAGTTGCAAGTTCCCTTTTCATCTGGTGTGGTGTTTGTTCACGAAGGAAATCAGGCCATCAAACAGCATTTGCGATGTTCTCCTAAAAAAAGATCTATAATCTGTGTGCGGACCCCTTCTCTTTACCCTTCAGGCCCACACTCCACCCTTCTCTTCCTGCAAGGGGGCTCCCCTGTCTGGACTGCAACATCCAGCTCCCTGTCTTCTGGCTTCCAGGGGGTCCAGCTGACGAGAAGTCCCAGAAGGGGATAGGAAGGCGACAGGACGATGAGGTGGGCTTGTGCTCTCCCAGGGCAGCCCCCAACAGACCTTTGCTTCCCAGGTTCTGCTAACTGCTCCTCCTAGCCCACTTCTTCCTGTCTTGGGGGGGGGGGGGTTAGCAGCACCTGCTGGAGCCAGCTCAGGTGGGTGGCCCTGCTCAGTTCCTGTCCTTAAACCCTGCCCCCACTTTTTTAAACAGTCCCTTGCTCCTCAAATCACCCAGTTTGAATGAGTCATCTGATCCCGTACAGACTCACTCTGCCTGAGAAAGGACTGGAAGAAAACACACCAAGGTGGGCTGCATCCCCCTTTCCCTTCCTTGGACTACCTGTTGGAGTCTGACCCTCCAGAGATTCCATTTTCATCTTCCTCGGTCCCCATGTGCACTTGAGGACTTCAGAGAGTGTGGAAGTGTATTTTGTTTCTAAGCATTTGTCTCCTCTGGCTTTCCAAGCAGAGGAGGGGCCACAGCCTGGCTGTCCCCCACCCCCGGGCCATGGGGGAGGGCAGAGCAGGAAGAACCACACTGGAGGGGGTTTTCATTGGCACAGTGCTAATTCCCCTCACTGTGATCTATGGGTCCTATCCTGGAGAGGGGGCATTAGCAGCAGATGCTGGAGTTATTGGCCCTCTGTGCTTTGCTTTGCTTTTCCGGGGAGTGAGACTCTCCAGACGGCTGTGGAGTAGGGGCTCCCCCAGGTGCTGCCCTGCCCCAGCTGCCCCTGCACTGTTGATCAGGGTCCTCACTGTCCTTGCTCTAACCATGCTGGCCCCCTCCCTGCTGTTCCTCTAGCACCAAGCACACCTCCCCACTCTCCATGATGCCCAATACCCTTAGGGCTTGCCTACCCCTCACCGCCTTCAGGTCTCTGGTGAAATACCAACATGCCTTCCCTCCCCTTCCTTGTATACAGTGAGGACCTCAGCACTGATGGACATTTCAGCTGTCTACAAGCTCCACAGGGCAGGCTCTGTGTCTGATTTGCTCACTGCTATATCTCCAAACATCAAGAAGGCACTCAATGAAGTTTTGTGCAGTGAATGAATGAACACTCTCTTGGTCACCTTGGGAAGTCCGATTTGCACAAGGTGGGCTGCTCCAAATGTCCACCAGCACTCAGAGAGGGAGCAGCTGGTCCTCCAGGGTCAGCACAGCATGACAGGTGACTGTATCCATCAGCTACTTCCGGTGGCCTCAGGTACACTTGCAACCAGATGCAGGCTCTTCTTCCTGCTCATCCCTGTGCCCCCACACTGGTCCCTGTCTGTTGCAGAATGCCTTGGGGGAGCTGAGGGACACCCCTGGAGCTTTGGTCTCTGGCAGTGCCTTTTTCAGCCCTCTTGCTCTAGGAGCTATAGTTGTGTCCCAAGCCAGGCACAAGTATCTCATCCTTGTTAAGAAAGATCCCACCCCTGTGAGAAATGCCTAGAACCACTGGAGGAAGCCCCCACTTTCCCCGATGGTCAGGGACCTGGGATAATCCTTTCCTTCTATGGTTCCCAGACATTGAGAGCCCAGGAAGGATGAAAAGCCTCAGTTTAATTCTGGAGGTCACCTGCCTTAGGAAATGGCACAGTTTTGACAACGGCCTTATTCTTCAACACGTGCAGATGGAGTAGGAGCCTGGGACAGAGAGCTCAGCACGCCCCAGCCACCATCCCCCCAGGGGGAGAGGGAGGGAGAGAGACTGGGGCCACAGATATTTGGTATGGAAAAGACCTGCTAGGTCGTGGAGTGGGTCCCCTGGGGAAGATGTGGCGCAGGAAAAACCCCGCCTGCTCATTTCATGCTCTGGCTGAGGGCAGGAGCTGGAGATGGGAGCAAGTTGAAATTAGACGGGAATTTATTTAAGGTCTTTAAACATTCCTGCACTCAGGGGGCCTCAAGAGAACCACAGATCATCTCCTCCACAGCCTGCATGGGAGCCACACAGTGACACATCAGGCCCCTGGGCCACCCCAGCACGCAGTGGGGGAGAAGCCTGCATCCTCCCACTCTGCCTCACCCCAGAAGGTCTCTGCTGGCATGTCCCAGGGATCGAGGGGAGTCACACCTCCTCACCTGCCTTGCCCGGTGCCTCAGACAAAAGATATGAGGGGCAGTAGCTTGTGTTATCTTGCTCATCCTGCTCTCCAAGGGAGGGCTTAGCAGAGAACAAGGCTTCTCCCTGCATTCCCTGAGTCTGCCTTAGCAGCTTCTTCCCAGCCTGGGGTCACTTTTTCTACTAGGTAGTGTTGTCTCGCAAATTTCTCTAAGATACTTCCCTCAAAGTATCCAGGGACCACTTTGTAATATCTCCAAGGAGGAAATGCAAAAAGAGTACAGTACTGTGCATAGTTATCAGCACGGGCTCTGGAGTCAGACTGCCCGAGTTCAAATCCCAGCTCCTCCCCTTACCAGCTGGGCGACCTTGGGCCAGTTACTTATCTTCTCTGGGCCTTAGCTTCTGTACCTGTAGAAGTACGGATAACATCAAGAGCTATCCAGGAGGGTGGTTGTGAGGATGAAATGTGCTAAGATAATCAGAGTGCTCACAAAGGACCCCGACACAGAGGAAGGGGTTGACAAGGGTTACCTATTTTTCTTCTGTCTGTTTAACAGTTTTTCCAGAGGATCCTGCTGGAGATTGGAGAGCCACTGTTGGACAGATGAGCAAGTATGACTATAAAACTTTTCAGGGAAGGCCCTGGAAAGGTGGTGGGTCTACCATCTAACTGCCTATCCATTCATATATTCATCTGTTGTATGTTCATTCATTTGACATCTTTCAAGCGCCTGAGCCAGCTGGGGATGAAAAGATGAAGGACACGTGGTCATTGCTGTTCAGTGCTCACACTCATGCCTACACACAGACAGGGAGGCTTGTGTCCCAAGCTCACCTTCCTTCCCACCTGACCTGGAGGCCTCAGCTCTCCATCCAGAAAAAAGACAGCCATGCAATCGACTATTTGCAGCTGGGTGCAGGGAGAGCTCATGGAAGCACGCAAGCCACAGTAGAGAAGAGAGTGCTGTGCCTACAGCTGGGGGCCCCTGGGGGGGTCAGCAGGATCAGGGAATGTACCTCCAAGGGCCAATTTTTTGAAACCCAAATGACAGGTCAGGATTTTGGGGGCACTTATTGATGTGAGAATCATGGGGTTCACTTCCAAGTGTGGGTTCAGGAGACAGAAGTCTTGGATGGACATATGGACTTCCTGTGTCCTGGCTCTACATCATTTAACCTGTCTGTGACTCTGTTTTCTCATCTGTGAAGTGGGGATAATAGTGGTACCTTCCTTAGAGGGTTATTACAAGGATGTATGAGTTTTTAAATGTAAAGCTTTGCATGGAGTGCTTGGCACTTAGTGAGCGCTGCCTACATTGAAACTACCGCCATGACAATCAGGAATGCTTTTAACTTAAATACAGAAAATCCAACTAGTCATGGCATGAGGAGTACGGGGGTTATTTGTGCTCCTTGGCAGGAAGCTTGAAGGCAGGAGGTGTGGTGAGTAGCCTCTGATTGCTCCTGGTGACCCCCCTCCTCATTCACGGGGTGACCCCACTCCTCATTCTTGCCACCCTACCCCTTCCAGGGTGAAGCTAGGAAAAGACTGTGCCTTCTATCTTGGGAGCTTTCTGGCCCATCCTCAGACCACTAGCTGCCACGCCGTGAGGATACTAAGACAGCCCATGGAAAGGCACAGGTCATGGGAAGCCGGCTGCCAGAAAGAAACCAGTGAGTCTGGAAGCTGAATCTTCAGCTCTGTCAGGCCTTGAGTTGAGATGACTGTAGCTCTCAGTTTGACTACATCCTCATGAGAGACCCTGATTCAGAAGCACCAGAGAAGCTCTGCCCAGATTTATGAATCACAGAAACTCTGTGTGTGTGTGTGTGTGTGTGTGTATGTATGTTTTGGGGGTGGTGTTTTATTGTGCAGCGGTAGATATCTTATACAGAGGCCACCCACCTCAATGTTGCCATCAGAGACCCAGACCCCTTCTGTCTTTCCTCTTCACTTCTGTAGCTTGAGGCCTTCATCCTCAGGGTTACAAGATAGCTTCTGTTTATCCAGATGTCACATCTGCATAATAAGAAGGCCTAAAACCAGACAGTGGGGAGATGTGTTGGGCCTGTCCTTTTCACAGAAGCTTTCTCAGAGAAGCTGCCCAACAGCCTCCAAATACATCACATTGGTTGGAAGACCCCCATGGCCACCCTGGTCATGCAGTGAATGGGAAGGTAGACCAGATGACCTCTCAAGTTTCAGAATACCAAAGTTATACCTGAGAACCCAGCAAGGGCTCTTCAGGCTGGGAGAGAGAAGGTGAGTCCCTCGAAGGTAGTGACTATCTAACTCAGCTGTGATTCCCAATCCCAAGGCCTAACCCAGCACCTCAGTAGTTGGTACCCAAATAAGATTTTTTGAATGAATGAACTAGGTGATAAACCTTTAATGGCAGGGATTGTATCTTCCTTGTGTGTACCTAGGTGCTCGGCCTTGCTGGTAGCTTAGGATATGATTGCCTTACTCTGCTAGAGAACAGAGGGGAGGGAATGTACCTAGTTTTTTTTTTTTTTTTTTTTTAAGATTTTATTTCTTTATTTGAGAGAGAGACAGTGAGAGAGAGCATGAGAGGCGAGAAGGTCAGAGGGAGAAGCAGACTCCCCATGGAGCTGGGAGCCTGATGCAGGACTCGATCCCGGGACTCCGGGACCGTGACCTGAGCCGAAGGCAGTTGCTTAACCAACTGAGCCACCCAGGCGCCCGGAATGTACCTAGTTTTTATGTGCAGCTCTGTGCCTGGCCCACGGCCTGGGACACAGAGAGACATGCTTCAGGGTTTGCTGAATGGTTTAACCCTTTGGCTGACCAAGAGCTCTGGTGTCGTGTCTCCTCCCTCAGGAGACTTGCTTAACCTTATGATGCGGTCTCCATCTAAAATGGGAACCAAGAGCCTCACCCTCTTGTGAGGGAAAGGGCATGCTTGCCCCTCCAGTGGGCCTGCCCTTTCCTTGTTTCCTTGCAAACAAGAAGATGATCAGGAAGCCTGCTCCTGGCTACCTCTGCTCTGCCCTGAGGGATTTCCCCCTCAGTTGGGGAAGGAGAGGTCTGGGTCCTGCCAGGACACCTCACCCAGGCCGCCTTCACTGTGCTCTCTGTGGTCTCCAGAGCCCAGTGTTGGGAAGTGCTGGGACAGAGGCCCCTGGTTCAAAGGAAGGTCCTTTCCAGGAGACCATCTAAGGAGCTCCTCTAGCGGTGATGCTTCAGTAGGGGCACACCTAGATATGCTCAGAGATGTCCTAGCAGCAAAGTCCCTAATGCCCTTTACTCCCTGAAACCCATGTCATTCCCTGGTCTGGAAATGCCCATGACCCCTTCCAGTTTGCTTTCTAATCTGTCCCCACCCCAAAGGGAGGAAGTTGCCTTCTGAGTAGAACTGGCTCTTGAAAAGTGTTTCCATGTCAAGAGATGTTGGTCAGACCCAAGGAATATTCCAGGGGTCCATCATTAGAAAATCATTCATGGAGCCACCATGGATCCTTTCCCCTGGAGGTCTATAGAAAAGGAAGAAATTTTCAGCTCCTTAGAATGCAAGGGAACACACGTGGTGAGGTCCAGACAGCCCTTCCCCCGTGACCCTCTGTCCCCAGGTGCCTGACGTTTTTATTCTTTGGTGGTATATTCACTGCTCAGGTGCATCCTGAATCCAGAATGCTCTGTCACATCACGGATCGACAGCACGTAGAGATGGTAGCCTACATCCCCCCAGCTGGACAGGAAGCACCTCAAAGGCAAGGGCTGTTTGGTGTTCATACTGTGGCCTTAATGCTTAGTGAGCATTCCATGTTAAGCACATGGACCATCGAAGAAGTGGATGGTGGGGCCCTCAGGAGACATTTAGATCCATCCCCTTGCTTTGCAAATGAGTTAATAGGGCTCTTTGTTGTCAAATGAAGGTCCGTATCACCATCAGCCAGTAGGGAGAACAAGCAGATTTTTATATGTGGGCTGAGTCAGGCCCCGCATCAAGTGATTGTGAAAAAGGGAGTGCGTGCTCAGAGACACACCTGACCACGTCAGTACCTTACTAAATTAAAAAGAAAATGAACGATTATGCCATGCACTTTGGAGACTCTTCTTCATCAGCAGAAGTTTAATATTTATAACTTGTGTGTTATGTAGCACCATCCCCATTTATCGGTAAAGAAACTGGGGATCTGACAATACTGTGATGGGGTCTGGGCAACTTGGAGGGCTGGCTCCTGCAGTCTAGTGGTCCGGGTCTGGAGGGCAGAAATCACGTGCACTGTGCTTGCTTCCTGCTTTGCAGGAACAAATTCCCACAAACCTGGTGACTCGAAATTACACAAATTCATCATTGTAGGTTTCTGGAGAAGTCTGCACTCACGGTGCCAAGGAGCTGTGCTCCTCTTGGAAGCTCTGGGAGAATGTGCTTCCTTGCATTTTGAGCTTCTAGGGAAGCCCTGACTCCTGCCCCTTCCCTCCTACTTCCTCTCCTCCTCCCACTCTGACTTTCTGGCCTCCCTCTTTGAGGGCGCGTATTGCATGGAGCACTGGGCGTGGTGCATAAACAATGAATCTTGGAACACCGAAAAAATTAAAGATAATAATAATGATTTAAAAAAAAAAGAACCTTTGGGGACGCCTGGGTGGCTCAGTTGGTTGGACGACCGCTTTCGGCTCAGGTCATGATCCCGGAGTCCCAGGATCGAGTCCCGCATCGGGTTCCCACCTCCGCGGGGAGTCTGCTTCTCCCTCTGACCTTCTCCTCGCTCATGCTTTCTCCCACTGCCTCTTTCTCAAATAAATAAATAAAATCTTTAAAAAAAAAAAAAAAGAGCCTTTGTGATCCTTTTGGGCCTACCTTGATAACCCTTCCTCTCTTCCCACCCTCCCTCCTTTCAGTCCTTCTTTTTTAGGGATAATTGAAATCAGCTGGAAAGCAACTTTCCCCTCAAGATCCCCCCCCCCCCCCCCCAGAGCCCGTTCAGAAGGGTGAAGTCCAGAACTGGACACAGAATGTCAAAGGGACCAAAGGAATAGTACCTTTAAGCCCCATAGGAATCATCTAGCATAGTTCTAGAATTCTGAGAAATTCTGGTAAAAAGGTAAGGAAGGAAGGAAAGAAGCAAAGGAAGAAAGGAGGGAGGGGGAAAAAAGCGCAGTGGGCTGAGAGACTGTGTGGAGACCCTACAGCCCGCTAGCATGCACTGGGACTCATGATGGATACCACCCTGCAGCTCATTTATTGAACAAAACTTTATTGAGCACCTGCTGCTGTGCTGGGCACAATGGGTGAAACAAAGATAAATAATAGATGGGGCGTGCCCTCAGGGTGGCTTCAGTCTAGCAGGGAAGTGTGGATCTGAACACAGCTAATTTTTACTCAGGGAGAAGGGAAGTCGGTAGCACCCCCAAGAGAGAAGCATGGATCCCAGCCCCGGGCCTCCGGGCAAGCAGCCTGGCACTTTGTCATTATTGATGGGTTTTGCCGGGATGGGAAGTGTGAAGAAGTGGAGAGGGGAGGGTGGGCCTGCATTTACTGCCCCACCCGGGGCCCACTCCCTTGGGAAGGGACTTAGTAGCAACACTCAGTGGTCACTCAGCAAGTACTGTTTGAGGGTCTCCGGGGAAGCAGACCCTGGCTGGCTGGGGACAATAAGGTCCCTCAACAGCCCCTTGCATTGTTCCCAGGCCATCTGCTTCCCGTCTTAGTGCCCAAGCTGTTTCTGTGCCGGGAACATTCATGGGCACACACTTACCCAGAGGTGTATGCACCACACTCACGCTCGCACTCACAGACACACGCAACGCACACTCTGCGTCACTGCTACCACTAGGATGTAATACTCACAGCCTGAACGCAGTGCCCTCAGGGCTGCCTCTGGCACCACCCTCCCCCTCCCCCCAACCTGGCGGCCCCCTCCACCCATTCTCTCTGGTGGGGGCAGGGCACACCTCCACACTTTCCTTCTTGCCTTCTTGTCCTGTTCTGCCCCGAGAGCCCGGGCGCCTCTCATTGCTTCCCTCTACCTCCTCCTTTTCATCTCCATTTGTACCCTGTCTGTCTATTCAATCTGCCTCTGCGTCTCTCTCCACTCCTCCCTGGAGTGCTGTGTGTGTGAGTGCACGTGCGTGCGTGTGTAAGAGAGAAAGAAAGGACAGAGGGAGACCATTCCTTTTAGGAGTTTTCCTCTTTGATTGAGCTATAGTTTCCTGCTAAAGAATCACAAATGCAGCAGAGCCCATTTCCTTCGCCTGGGGAAGCATGGTGCATAAATCCCGGCAGGATGGGGCCAGGAGAGCTGAATGAGGCAACAAAACCCCGCCTGCCTGACTGCGTGGGGCTTCCCCATACACCTGCTGCCTCTGCTCCCTGCACTGACTAGCTATTTGCTTGTCCTAGGGCCACATCTTAGCCTCACAGGGACAAAGCACAGGCCAGGTCTGGGCAATGCTGATGCCTCCTGGCCTAGGCAGAACTGGAATTCCCCTGTCCTTGAGGAGGTCACAAATCAGCATGAAGGATGGAGGTTGGCCAAGGGGTCTGGATCCTGGAGGGGGTAGGCCTGAGGACCAGGGAGGGGGAAAAGGCACTTTTCATTCCTCTGGGCCTGTGTCTATACACCTACTTAAATCACTTGCCTGAAACAGTCCTTGTCACACCTCTGAGAAGACTGTACGAATTACTGTGGGACTGGAATGAAGTTAATAAGGCCCAGGAAGGTTATACAACATTCCTGAGGCCACACAGCAACTGGGTCATCTGGTAGACTCAATTCCATATCTGCCTTACTCTTTCACCACTCAAAGCACAGGAGGTTTTCTGGGAAGGGAGATGCTACAGCTTGGTATCTGGGCGCAAACTTTGCATTCTGGCCCTGGTGAGGTGAAATTGCCTAAATAAATTCATTCTATTTGCTGGAGGCTGGGGCTTTGAGAGGCCCAACGGTGCTCAGGCTTTCAGTTGTCTGCCCAAGGCTATGGGTTTTAGAAACCAGATCCTGAAGCTTGTTCCCTCATAAGGAAACTCTCTGCACTAAGCATCAGACTTTCTCATCAGAATATGCATGATAATTTATCTGCTTTCTTTAATTTATGCAGAGATGTCAGAGTTTTGAATTTATGCAAAGGTGTATCAGAGGCTATTGTGCCTTTCTGTCACACAATGATGGCTTTCCATGTACACTTGGTGCAAGAGAGGCTGCTTGACCTGGGTGCAGGTAAGACCCCTGGGAGCAGCCCTCAGCCAATAAAGGATGAGGATTGGTGGGTCAATATCCCAGCTTCCTCACCTCTCTGGAGGACAACCCTGAAGCACCGGCTACATCTCCCAGAGGTCCACCCTGAGGGGAAGCCCTGGTATCCCCAGGGTAACCTGCTCTCTGGAGTACCTTGTGCTGGCTTTTTCCATTCCTACTCTGCATTGGGTTCTCCTGAGATCGATGCCATATAATCCACAGGTCCTTAAACTGGTTTCTATTTCTGAGGGAACTCAACCAGGACAGTCACACTGAGGAGAAAAGGAGCCAGAACTCAAACCCAGGTCCATCTGATTCCAAATCCTACACACATCTTCATTATCTCTCATATCTGTGATCAGGAAAGCCATGCCTGCTTATATGTTTACTTTATGTAGGTCAGACATGCATTACACCAAATCTACTCTTTCCTTGAGGGTTTAGAAGTCACTTAATACAGTTGCAAGAAACTCTCATTTCCCTTTTGTATTGCAGGTGCTTTCTGGTATTGGTTTACAGCTTGCTCACAAGCTAACCAAGTTTCACTGAGTCTCTCTGCTCAGCTAACTAACCACTCTCACCCTCCAGGCAAGAGAAGGAAGCATCGTCCCAGTCCCAGCCCTGCTCAATTGTAGATGGCCCAGAAGGACATACCTACTTACCTCCAAGCATGTTAAACAGCTTTCTTGGGTTTACAGGAAATGGAAGTAAAACAGTACAGAGAAAAGAACTGAGAGGTGTTTGTTTGCTCCTCTTGCAGAGGAGACAAGTTGGGGTGGGGGGGAAGGGTATGTGAGGTGTTAGCCTAAATACAATTCCTTAAAAGCACATGACACTTGACATTGACTCACATTTTCATCAACATTGACTCCCTTCAAGTTGGGGCAAATATCTTCCTGCTTCTCCAAGACTCTTCCCTTTCACCCAGCATTTGCAGCAGGTTCTGGGTGGTAACATGAACCTTCCCAGTTGGGTTTTGCCCAGCAATTTCTCAGAGTCCACAGACAGTTACCCAAGGTAGTTGGGCAGCCTCTGGTTCAAGGGCTAAAGGCTCAATGAACATTTAGAAATTTGACCCGGGGAATTGGCCCAGGGAGGTCAGGACCAATGGTGGAATCAGGAGAGGAACTGATATCTGGAGTAGAATTCCTATTAACTACTTGTTACCCTTATTGGTTGTGACCTATCCTCTGCTGGGACACTTGAAAAGACAGGCACGTATATACACACTGATGAATACAGGTGGATTTCTCGGTCTTAGGTCTCACTTACAAGATGAGGCTTTCTCTTCCCTCTTGCTATTTTATTCCACATTTTCAGTCATTTTCCCTAATGAAACTATCAGGCAGAACTAATCCAAACATCGGCTTAATTAATCAACATTTGGCAGTCTATAACTACACGCTCCAGTCCAAATTGCTTGTGACAACTTTCTTAATACAATACCAAAACATCTACAGGGAAGAAGTGGCTCTGTCAGCGGGCTGGAAAGCACAGATCTTCAATTTATCTAATATATTTTAATAAAGTTGCAATAACCCTTCAGTCCCCTAGGTAAGACAGGGAGCATTTTGCCACCAGAAAATGTCATTATTTTATTTTTAACTTAGTTGAGAAAACATAAAATGCCCTTGTGAAATAGATGTGTTCTCACCAAGAACTGCCCTTAGATAGAGGATGAGTTCATGCCCCAAGGGTGCCTTTAGGTCAAGTGTTCAGACCAACAGAGCCCCTGGTGGCTAATGCTCTGGCTAGCCAAGAAGGTAAACACAGCCAGAATCCTTCTAGAAGCTATGATTCTATTTTAGACACTGACCTCCCAATAGGAAGAAGAATCGGAATGAGATTAATAATTTTTCCTGTTTATTTACTACCTCAAGGTTCACAGAATACTTTTGTGCACCTGGTCTCATTTGGTCTTATAGTATCCCTGGGATATAGGTAAAGGAGGAATTTGTTCCTTCCTGTCTCGTTCCTTTATTCAACACCAGGACACCTTAAGTACCTACTGATGCTAGGAACTGGGCTACTCATTAGAGACTCAGGGGTCAACAAGATAGACTCCAGTAAGCAAGGTAGATGTGATCCTGCTCCACTAGCCATCTGAATTTACCTGTCCAGTTCTCCTACTGCAGGCGGACCTGCAGGGACTGTATGGTCTGGGGTAACTGCCCTTCTGCTTCCAGTTAGATTTGGCCAAGGGGGGGCAGGACACTGAAGGTGAGATGGTAGAGCCTGAGGTGCTCATCCCCCAGCTCTCTTCCTGCTGGGCTATAGACTGGCGGGCTTTGCTTTCCTCCGCCCGAGGCCAGCTCTCATTTCCCCTAAGTAAAACCACAGCTCTCTCAGATTCCAGCAACCACTCTCTCCTCTTGTCCCTACAGGCCTAGGAGAAGTAAAGGCTTTATACTCTTCCTACTCCAAATCCTCAAAATCAATGACCCCACTAGAACACACCAGGCATCTCCTGCAGGACTCTGAATGTTACATGTAACTTCATGTAACTTATAGGCTGGTGGTGATTAACCAAGTAATTGCACATGTAATTAATTGCAATCATCATATGTGCTACAAAAGATGGGTGCAATGTTTTTTGAAAGTATGTAAGCAGACATCTGACTTCCTCTAGGTAATCAGAGACAATTTGTCTATGGGGGTAATATTTAAGAGATTGAGGAGGAATAGCTATGAGGATTTCAGGTTGGATGGGGTGTGCAGTGTTCCAGGCAGAAGGAATGACATGTTTGAAGACCTGAAGGCTGATAAAAACTTTGTTTTAGAAAGAAGTTGGGAGAGCCACTGATGTGTATGGCCTTTTAAAAGGCCAGATGTGATCATGGCTGAAGCTCCTCTGGGTCAAGGGGAAGGCAAGGAGGGTGGAAGGAGATAGAGTCCAGCTGGGATTTAGGGCTGGGGTGAGGGCACGGAAGTGAGACACTAGGGCACAATATAGAAGGAAGTGTTCACTCTCAGGGCCATTCAGGTGGAGAGGCGGCCCTGACAGTGATGTCTCCTTAAATTTCGTACCCTAAGTGCCTGACTTGCTTCTCCCTAGTCCTGGCCTTAGATAGGGAATTCTGAAAATGACACCAGGAAAGGAAGAGTCCTTGGTAAAATTGAGGACAAGAAGTGAAAAGGTGTCTTGAGCAGAGAGGCAAGTTTAAATGGAGATAAATTCAAGGGGGGAGGGAAACCAACAAAAACTAGGTTTGAAGCAAGGGAATCAATGCTGAAGTTCAGAAGGCACAGAGGAGACTGAAGAGGGGAAGATTCCCTACCTAGCTGGTAGGGTAGATCTGGGCTCACTCTCCTAAGGCATCTGTAACTTTGTGTTGGGAGAGGGAGTTGTGAAGAGCACTGAGCTTGAGCAGGCATGTTCCCCTTGGCCATGACCAGGAGCACTTATAGGCAATTTCTCTTATCGCTTGTAAGAAACAGAGCTGGTACTAGAATCCAGAGCTCTTGACACATGGCCCAGTGTTCTGGCTAAGAGTACTATCATCAGCAATGGCCCGAGATCCCAAGAATTACCTTTCCTGTGCATCTCAGATGGGTGCCCTGCCAGCCGCCTGGCCTTTCCAGCTGCGCAGAGCTCCACCAATTGCAAAGGTAAAGGGAAGAGACCACACACACAGGACCACCCCACTTTTGGCATCAATTTCAAGTTGGGGCGGGGGTCCCCAAACCACACACTTTTTTGATGATTTACTAGGAGAAGTCAGAGAACTTACAGCTATTGTACTCACAGTTATAATTAAAGGAAAGGGATACAGATTTAAACCAGTCAAGGGACAGAGGACACGAATTCAGGGAAGGGACCAAACATGGAGCTCCCTTTGTCTTCCCCCTGTGAACTTGTAGATAGCATTACTTCTCCGCCATCCAAGTGTGACAAGACATCTGAAGTAATGACAACCAGGAAAGTGTACCCAAGCCTTGGGGTCCAGAGCTCTCAGGGGCTCCATCACATACTGCCTGTGAAGCTGACCTTGTTTCTAGTCCTCAGGAAGTTTAACTGAAACCACATGGCCCAGAGCCCCCATCATAAATCTCACACTGTTACACTGTCTGGTGGTCAAACTCCTGGCAAACAGAGACATTGCTTTCAGACATGACAATCTGAGGACTAGTAGCCAAGGGCAAAGGCCAGACCTTTCCTTGTGTAAAGCTAATTCTTCACTGCACATTAGCCCTTGTGGAAGACCTCTGTGTATCTGCCAACAGCTCTCCAGGTCTATGGGAAGCCTTGTTTAGACTGTAAGCCCATAGCCTGGCAGGCTTGTGTCAGTTTCTCAGATGGTAGACAAAAGACCTAAGGATACATAATCCAATTTTTAAGAACATAGCCATTGTTTTGTTTTATTATAAAATTAACAAATGCACATAGTAAATTTTTCTAACAATACAGAAATGTATAATATAGAAATTTCCCCATCATACAACATGATCCAGAAGCGTATATAGAAGAGAAAGTTCCCCATAATTCAAGAAATAACTGTTCCTAAAAATTTAGTTTACATTTTTCCATTTTTTCATGCATATTTTAACATATAAATATGTAATTACTTTTAACAAAAATGATATACTATATATAGTGTTCTGCAGCTTGCTTTTCTTCTTAACACTATATCATAGATATGACATGAAAATGTCACCACACATAAATGAACGTCATTTTTTTCAACTGCTGAATAGTATTTCACTGTGAATGTACCAGTTTATTTAATGGCTGAATAGTATTCCACTGTAAGTGTACAACTTATTTAACCAATTGTTTATTGACAGGTACATGGGTTATGGCCGTTTTTTTTCTACAGCAAACAATGCTTCAATGAACATCTTTGTACATATGTAATTGGGCCCTGTGCTAAAATTTCTGTAGGGCAAACTCTTAAAAGAGGAATTTCTGGATTAAAGGATATGTGCATTTTGCAATTTAATAGATCTTGCCAAATTGTACTCTGAAAAGCTCATCCAATTTTTACTCATATTAGCAATGTATGGGAGTGCTGGATTCCTGCCCTCTTTGCCAACTGGCTGTTATTAATCCTTTACCTAAATCCAAATATTTAAAGTAAAACCAGCATTGTGCTTCTCATTCCTAGAGCTGGATGGCTGCCCACTTGCTCCTCAATGTCCCCATTGGGGGACAGCTCTCTTAGCCCCTGTCCCAACCCGTAAGGATTGGGTGGTAGGAAATTTGGGTGGCCCAAGAAAGCTGAACTCTGGAGGAAAGCAGTCAGATGGGGACTGATTTAATGTTTTGTTCATGTGGACACTTGGTTTGAGGTTAAACATTTGAAATTTACTCCCCTGGGTATGCCTAATGCACCACAGTTTTTCCCTAAATTAGATGTATTAGCTTTTTATTGTCACATAACAAATTACCAGAAATTTAGTAACTTAAAAAACCATGAATCTATTATCTCACAGTTTCTATAGGTCAGAAGTCCAGGAACGGCGCCACAGCTGGGTTTTCTGTTTAGGATCTCACCAGGCTGAAAGCAAGGTGTGGTAGGGGCTGCGTACCCATCTGAAGCTGGGGCTCATTACCTGTGGTCTTACGACTGAAGTGTCTTTTTTCTTGCTGGCTGTTGGATCCTACAGGCCACACTCAGGTCCTTTCATGTGGGCCTCTCACAATATGACAACTTCTTTGAGAGCCAGCAGGAGGGTCTTGCCCTGGTCTGCCATGGCAGCGTCTTATCTAAAGTAACAATAATCACAGAAGTGAGTATCTCATCATATGCCCAGGTCCCACCCCCACTCAAAGGGGAAGGGATTATGCAGGGTACAGAGCAGGGGGTGGGAGTCTTGGAGGCCACTTTGATTTCTACCTACTGCCTTAGCTGACATGTGAATGGATTCTGTGTGCCCTGGGCTCAGGGGAGGGCCTGGGGAGAGCTGCAATCCCAGGTGGACCTCCCTTTGGCAGGATAATTCTAGTTCTCTTCTATTTTTTTCTTTTATGTGGTTACAATGGAATGTTTCTGATGGGCCATCCAATAGTACCACGAAGGGTGTCTGCTGGATCTCACCTCCCTTTTCCTGCCTTGTCCCTTCACTTAAAGGGATGGGTTCAGGTAGCTATGATTATTCTACAAATGGGGTGGGTAGCAGGCCAAAACAAAGCAATCAATGTTTCCCTTCTGAAAATCTGGAATGAGGATTAAAGATACGCATTCGTTGTGGAGGTACAGAAGCTGGGAGGATCTGGAGCTCATACAGGACAGCAACTTTATGCCACCTGCACAAAGAAGAAGGAATTCAGTCAGGAAAGAAAAAATAAGACTAAAAGTAACATGTGAAGAGAAGTAATGATAGAGTGACCAACTCACATGGTTTTCATGGGATTGAGGGCACTCCCAGGACACAGCACTATCAGTGCTAAAAGCAGAAAGTTTCTGCCAAACCAGGATGAGTTGGTCATTCTCAGTAGAGAAGAGAGATCTGTGGTCCCAGACAAGGACAGAGAAGCTGCCTTGAATCCTGATACTCCAGCCCTGGGAGAAGCCTGACTGGGTTTCTTGCCCTGAGTCCCATGGACCACCCCATAACCTCCCAATGCCTTTCTGTTTAAAGTGGCTTGAAAGTTTAACTTGTGGGAAGACCATACTCAGCCTCCCTTGTCATCAGAGTGGTCCCATGTGTCTGGATCCTCTTCAGGGAGGAGATGAGCAGATGGGATGTGTCATTTCTAGTCCCAGGCAGTTAACCCTGAGCATGTGAGTTCCATTCAGGTTCTCCCCCACTCTGTGGCTGTAAGTGAACAATGCTGGGATAGCCATGTTGAGGAAGGAACTGCTCAATCCTGATTACAGTCAGAGAGTTTCCGAGGAGGGCTGTTGGACCTCAGAGGGCTTTGTGTGAATGAGAAATCAAACTTTTTATGTTAAGCCACTGAGATGTCAGGGCTTATTTGTCTCCCCAACAGAGTTTTCTGACTACTACCGTGGGTTTCTTTTACTTTCGACCAGAAAAGGTTTTTACTAAGACAGTTCAGGTCACCACTATCCTCCGTTTTAGAATGTCTAAGAAGGTTTTTATTTTGCTTACCTGTAGAACAGTCGGAGATGCTGACCAATCTGCACCCAGAGCCAGAGAGCAGAACAGAAGCTGAAGGATGAGAGCTGACTTTGCTAAGGTTTCTAGTTCCCTGAGCCAACTGTAAGCCAATAGGGCAGTCAGCAAGGCAACTTCACTGCACTTGGGCCAACTGATGAGACCAGCCAGGGTCTGGGGTCTGAGGGCTGGGCCAGGCAAAGGTGGACACTTGGAGAAAGATCCACCTGGCAGCAGAAATCCTAGGTACTCATCTGCCCAGTACCACCTGCTTAGGGAAGGTGGAACTTGGTTTCCAGATCATAATACTTGTATCAGACAAACTCCTAGAAACATGTACATTACCAAAACGGACTCAAGAAGAAGTAGAAGATCTGGGGCACCTGGGTGGCTCAGTCATTAAGTATCTGCCTTTGGCTCAGGTCATAATCCCAGGGTCTTGGGATTGAGCTCCGCCTTGGTCTCCCAGCTCAACAGGAAGCCTGTTTCTCCCTCTCCCATTGCCCCTGCTTGTGTTCCCTCTCTCACTATGTCTCTCTCTGTCAAATAAATAAATGAAGTCTTTAAAAAAATAATAAATAGAAGATCTAAATAGACCTACAATGAATACAGAGATTGAATCAGTAATTAAAAACCAACCAACAAAAAAACCCAAAAAAACTTCCAATAAAGAAAAGTCCTGGAATAAACACTTCACTTATGAATTCTATAAACATTAAAAAAATATATTTTATTTATTTATTTGACACAGAGAAAGAGATAAAGTGAGAGAGAGAGTGCAAACAAGCAGGGGAGCAGCAGAGAGAGAAGCAGCAGAGAGAGAAGCAGGGTCTCCCCTGAGCAAAGAGCCGGAAGTGGGGCTTATTCCTAGGACCCTGGGATCATGACCTTACCTGAAGGCAGACACTTAACCGACTAAGCCACCCAGGGGTCCCTCGACAAACATTTAAAGAAGAATTAACACCAATTTTTCTCAAACTCTTCCAAAAAAATAAAATCAAATCAAAGAGGAAGAGAAAGAGGAATTGAGGAGGTAACACTTCCTAACTCACCCTATGAAGCTGGTACTCCCCAACCCCATACCAAAGACAAGCAAAGTCAGCCAGTGTTCCAGTAGGGGGAGCTCACACCCACAGTCTGCTGGGTGAAATGGAGACCCTGGGCTGGATGGGCACCTGGGACAATCAGCTCTGGGTCCCCCAGGTCCCCCACCAAGGGCCCTGTCTTTACTGCAGGATGCCCCTACAACCTCCCTCTGCTTCTCTTGGTCCCCCAATCCACTATCTCACCCACTCAGCAACAGGCATGTACCATAAAGGTTGACATTCCTGTTGCTGTTCTAGCTTTTCCTTATCCTATTCAGTCCTTTCCATACAATGCACATAAATCTCCTGTGGTCTTGTTCAAATGGAGACTGGTTTAGTCACTACAGGTTAGGGTCTGAGACTCTGCATTTTTTAAAAAAAATAACATATCCCAGGGGTAAGGTCTGTGAATCGTCAGGCTTAAACATTTCACAGCACTCACCATAGCACATACCCTCCCCAATGTCCATAACCCAGCCACCCCATCGCTACCTACCCCCCCGCCCCGCTGCCCACCAGCAGCCCTCAGTTTGTTTGAGATTCTGTATTTCTAACAAACCCCAAAGGAATGTTTATGCTTCCAACCTAGGGCAAGATTTTGAGTATTGAGGGTCTACAACACCCATCCCAGAAATGCCTTTTTGACCCCAATTTACATGGTTGTCTCATGGAATTCTGGCTAAGTCATTTCTAGCTAGGGAACCCTGGGTAGAAAGACTATTCAACCTGTGCCAAGGGAGAACCAGGATCCTGACTTCATCAGGGCAGAGGGCACTGTACACCGCATACCACACACACACACACGCACACACATGCTACAGCAGCCCCTAACACCCCACATACCACAAATAGTAACACTTTTAATACTCCCACATACCATACACACACATTCACAGACACACAACACTCCCCAAATCCCCACATCCCCCCCCCACACACACTAATGCTCTAGAACCCAGTATACCATAAAATACACATATTAACACCTCCTAACACCCCCACATAACCCACAACGTGAGCAGGTTTGGTGACACACAAGACCACACTGTGGAGTATGAACCACTTTCTGCACCAAAATGCTTCCAAGCAGAAGACAGCCTTTTGCCTCAGGAGGGGCTGGAACATTGGGTGAAGGTCGAGGCAGAGCAAAGGAGATCCTAATGGGCCAGAGGGGAGTCCAAACCAGAAGGAAGGCAGATAGAGGCAAAGGGGTTGCTCTGCTACCTCTGGCCTCTGGTAGGCACCAGCAGCAGCTGAAGGAGCTGCTGGACAACAGCAGGTGTACAGGGCTTATGAGACATGGTGATCCTAATTTTACAGATGAGGAAACAATGGTGACTAGGTGCTAGGTGTCTTGGTCCTGATGGCAGGAGTCATGGATCCATAGGTCCACAAGGAAACCACATTACTGCCCCTAAGTCTGCTCAGAAGCTGGGGAGGTGGATGCAGAGAGCCCGCTGTGTGTTGGTGCCTTCCCACCGACCAAGGAAAAGAACAGGAGGGTGGTCTGGGGAGGGTCTGCTGACACTGCTGTCTAGGGTTATGAGGGAGGGAGTCCTCTATTTCTCTGTGGAGAAAGTGACCTGGGTGATAGGATGACAGAGGTCACAGCAGAATTGCTGCTTCAGCTCCTTCTGTCCCCTCCAGAGTGAACCAGCCAACATGCTGAACTGACAGGGGAATGGAGTTTATGAATGCCCTTGTCTCTAGTCATGTACTTGTAAGAATTTGTGATGCTAAAGGCACTCAGAAGGGATAACCATTGTCCCTACTGAATATGCTTAAAGCATGAGGGATGCTTGCAGTTCACCCCTGGGCCCAACACGTGCACACACACACACACACACGCACTTGTACATGCATATACATATGCACACACATGTACACACTTTTACATTCATATACACATGTACACACATCACAACTTCTCTCCTATCATCCCTATATCTTGCATTCCCTTTCTTCACTTCTACCCCCAACAGACAGACAAAACAATAGGTATTTAGTGGCCCACAAGGCCACAGATGCTGGCGGCAACCAATATCTCACTTGAAGACAGAAATAAAGAAATCCTCAGTTGTCAAACTCCCAGCCAAACCAGAATCATGCAAGCTCTAGGACTGGAACCAGAGCCCCACACTCTTTAGCTGTGTGGCCCTGGACAATGTTCCTGTCCTCTCGGAGAGTCAGCCTCCTCATGCAGAATACAGGCAGGACAGTCACCGCAAGGCTTAAACAAGGCTTGGTTTGAGGTTTCACATGGGAAAATGCTTGGTACACTCAAGTATGGTATGAACATGAAAAGTCTCCAGTGACAATCACAACAGCTCACTGCTGACATCATTAATGGGAACAAACGTCCAGACTCCTGGAGGAAACATGATACTTGTGAAGGTATGCCCATCAGTGGACACTTTTTAGACTGATCCCTTGGTGGCATCCCAAGCTGACCACTTCACACAGAAGAGCGTGTAATCCCCGCTCCACAGTGCCTTTCCTCACTGCAGTTTCCCTCCCTGGAGGCAGGCACCGGGCAGGTGCTGTCACGTTCCCTCCTCTCAGGGATTACACTAATTATACAGTTATCTCCTTGGCCAGGATGTGTGGCATCTTCAGCCAGTGTGGCTCTCACTATCAGCTTCCCAGGCCGGCTGCCCCTCGTGGGCATCCAGCCTGTTGTTGTTACAAGCCCCAGAGGTGTTATTCTGAGAAAAGGGACAAAGGCAGCTAACATAAATCCCTCTGTAGTGTTCACCCAGCAAATGCGCATTGAGCATTTGCTGCTCCTCAAGCTCTGCACTGGGATCCGGGATGTGTGATGGGAAAACACAGTCCCAATGCTTAAGGAACCCCCAGGCTGGAGAGGGAAGGAGATGTAATGCGTGTGCTGAGGACCACAGCGGCTAAGTACCAGTATAGATGGCAATGTCACCAGGAGGGGCTTCACAGGAGGGGCCATGCATAGGAGGGACTTGAAAGGGGAGCAGGACTTTGTCAGGTGCAAAAGGATCCTAGGGACAAGGAGAGGACTTCCAGGCAATGGGAAGAGCACGTGCAAAGGTGAGGGTCATAAGGGAACATGACGTGTTGAGGGAAGAGTGTGAAGCTTGGTCTGGCTGGAGCATCAGGTCCGTGGGGCACTGATGTTCCAGTGTTTATGTGGTCAGTGTCTTTATACATGTCTGTCCTGGTCTTCAGCTCTTGGAGGGTAGAAATTGTGTATTTCTATTTCATTCCGGGTGATTCAATAAACATTTACTGAGAATATGTTTTATGTAGGTCACTCTGCCTTTTCCTAAGGGGAGGTCAGAGACTAGGTCAAGAGTATGTTCCTGCCCTTTAAGAGCTCCTAGTCTATCAGGGGAGATCAACTCAACTGTTGGGGACAACAGAGCAAGGCAGGACACGCAGGAGCCTGAGTGGAAACACTGAGGGTCTGGGGAGTCTGAGGTGGGGTGGGAAAGAGATTAATGTCAACCAGGAGGGATCCAGGAAAGTTTATAGAGGATGTGGTGTTCAGCTAGCTCTTAAATGTCAACAGGAAAGATGGTGGGATGTTTATCTTTATAAGTGTAAGGACTGGCATATGGGAAGTCCCAAGGTATGGAAAATGTGGGTCAGTTCTGGACTAATGATGAGATTCCCATGGCAGCCATGGTAGGTATATAGGGAGAGAGAGAGAGAGAGTGTGTGTGTGTAAGGAGGGGAGGGAGTTGAGAAGAAGCTGACAACTTCCACTATAAAGCATTCACTGTGGGCCAGGCTGTTATGTATTATATATATTTGCAAGTTTTACATATATTAACTTACAATCTTCCTAGTAGCCCCATGAGGTAGATTGGGAGATTTTATTATATTTCCCTCGGAATCTGAGGCACAGAGAGGCCAATTAACTTGCCTGAGATCCCACAGCTAGTAAGAAGCAGAGTGAGGATTTGAACTCAGCTATTCTAGTTGCATGCTCTGAACACTACTCTTCTCAGATGGTGATGATAAAATATAGCAGATACTGCTGGCTTCTGCTCACTGTCATTACCCTCCTCTCTGCTGGCAGAACCCTGAGTTTGTTTGGCTGTCTACTCCTCCCCACAAGATTCTAAGGTAAACCTCAACTAATTTAAATGAACTACGGTAATCTCATAGCCCTTGCCAGTCATTGGTTCAGAAAAGGGCATATAACCTCATCTTGACCAATGAGAGAAAAGAATCCTGCTGGGGGATTTCAGGGAAAGATTCTTTGGTAATGAGCAAACACACCCAAGATGAAATGACCCATCTTCTGTACATGATGTTCTCATGTCTAGAACTGTAACAGTCATCTCACAACTAGGAGGGGAGCTAAACCAAAATGCTGAAGATGGTGAATTGGAAAGATGCAGAGAACCTGCAGAGGACCTGTATCAAACCATGAAATATATCAGCCTGGGCAGTCCGGCTCTGGGGTATCTTGTGGCAGAAGATCATTAATCTTCCTGGTTAAAGCCAGTTGATGTGAAGGTTTCTGTAACCTGTTGCCCAGCACATTCTGGGATGCTTATGGAGACAGGCCATGGTCAGGTTTCCTCACAGAGCCTACCGTGGTATCTTGCACACAGGCAGTGACAGCCAGGAGAGAGGAGCCTCCCAGATCCTTCAACTCACCAGTCATAGCTAGCTACTCCGATCCGGCCCTGGACAGTGCTCATACTCTACAACAAAGCAGTGACTGAAGACGTGGGAGAAGGGGCAGGGACCCAGCAGTTCTGGAGGCCAGGTGTGGCTCCACGCTGAACCCACTCTGTGGCTGTGGGGAAGTCATCCCTTCTCCTGAGTCTTAGATTTATTATCTGCAAAATGAACAAGTTGAATTAAACATTCTTTAAAGACCCTTCCAGCTTTCTGATTCACTAATGAGTTGTCATCTGTCTAAACCCATTAAGCTGCTTTACTGAAAAAATTAAGTGGGCGATGTGGTCTAAAGTGGGGGGTGGTGGATGGCTAGTTTATTCCAGGGACTGCCTCTGTGTCATGTGACAGGCTGAGAAGAATGTTTTCTCTACAGAAATGGAGTAGAAGGATTTGGAATTGTCCATTTTCGCAAAGATCAGGGAGAGAGGCAACGGAGAGATCCTGGAGTGTGAGGTGACTGCTTACCATGCTCAGGCATTACGTTGGCTCTGAGGACCAGGAAAGAACACGGTTCCCTTCATTACAGGGTAGGAGTGGGAGAAGGCAGGGTAGGCACTGGAGAGCCAGCTGCTGTGGTTCTTTGGTCCCTCGGGCTAAAGCATCTTGGAGATGGAACAGCATCACCAACCCTGTGCAGCTAGAAATACAGGATTGCTTCAGGCTGTAACATCTGCTTTACATTCATGTCCAAAGCAACCACTAGGCTAAATTTTAAGATGTAAAATATTTATGCCGAATTTCTTCTTCTCTTTCTTTTGTCCCCCTGCCCTGCCCTATCTCTTAGGCTCAGTTTCCTGATCTTGCTTTTTGGACGCTACTCCTCACCCGTTCCCACCCCTACCACTCGATTCTGGGTATTCCACCCGGCCTGTCCTTCCTGAACAGCTCTCACATTGCCTTTTTCTATTTTAGATCTCAGTTGACCCACTGCTCTGTTTTCCCAGTAGAATAGCCTCAGCGTCATATGACATCATCATCATATGACATCATATGACATCATTAAGTGTCATAAAGGCAGCCTGATTTGAAAATTCACACTGAATTGTGAATGACTTCTGGCTTTTTGCTAGAACTACCTATTTCTTTCTTGTTTTCTTTCTTTCTTGTTTCCTTCCTTCCTTCCTTTTCTTTCTTTCTTTCTTTCCTTCCTCTTTCTTTCCTTTGCATAAAAAGTTTACTAAATTGAATTAATTTCTAATTGTCAAAAATGTTGGATACCATAACAAAAGTGAAGAGACTGTTTTCTGGCAGGGAAGAGATATTTGGGAGGAGGTAGGCATTGGGACATGTATTCAACTTTCTCTTTTATGTGTCTACTTTTTGCTAACCTCAAAAATATCCTACACAGTCAGCAGACAAACTCGGCCTCTAGAAGCGATAAGTCCAGCACGCTTAACCTGACAATGTTAAAAATATCCTAAAGTCGAAACACGCACTGCTCTGGAGGTGGAAGGAAATGGGACTGGGTTATGGTAATGTATGTCATGAAGCAAAAAAGGATGAAGCTGTGGGAGACCTGGCTTGCCTATGCTGTACTAGGATTTGGACAGACCTCAGTATTTATAATAGCTACCACACACCGAGGACCACTAGCCACTGCTCTGAAGTCTTACGTGCATTATTTCATTAGTCCTCTCTGACAAATCAGTGAGGTAGGCACTACTATTAACTCCATTTTACAGATGAGAAAACAGAACCACAGAGAGTTAAGAACTTTCTCAAGGTCATGCAGTAAACCAGGCGTTGTGGCTCCAGAACCGTGCTCATTATGCACAGTGCTGCCTCTTCTCATCTGCAATGTGGGTGGCCTGTCCCGTACCCCTCATGTCCTTAGTCTCATGCTGACTCATTGAGGTTTAGGGGCTCACCTTTGCCTAAATCTTTTCCTATCCATTCCCTTCACATGGCCTGTCTCGTGCTCTATCCAGCTTGTCTCATGACATGAAAATAGAATTAACCAATGACAAAGTGTATAAGGTGAGTGTTCTACTTCAGTTATTAAATTAAGTATTTTCTGCTTGTTTGTTCCGTGTCTAGCAAAGGGCTAAATACCATGAGGGGTAAAGAGATCAATGCTATATGGGTCCCTTCCTCAAGGAATTCGTACTCAAGTTCAAAAGATAAATGTAAATAAGTCTAATGTTGGATAGAAAGGGATGTGAGCCACAGGAAAAGTAAAAAAACAAAACAAAACAAAACAAAAAAAAACAAAAAAAGAGAAGAGGAAGAGATTACAGCCTGGGGGTTTGCTCTGGAGGTGGATGATGTAGCTTTGAGCTTGACTTTGAAGCCTGAGTTGAAGAAAAGAGCAGTCCCACTGGCAGAGCATGAGCATGAGCAAAGGCATGGAGTAGAAAGGCATGAGCAAAGGCCTAGATATAGAAAGGCACGAGCAGATTGGAAGAACGGAAAATGACCCCGTTAGGTGGTGCACTGGGAACAGCTGGCAGGGAGTAGGGGTTGAGTTTTGCCAAAACAAAGTTTGGATACAGACTGGAGTCTGGAGTGATTGATTCTTACCTTCTAGGTGCCATATGCACAGCTGTGTGCTGATGTTCTGACCACAGCACTTTAGATCTTTGGTTCTCAAATTGGGTTCTCTCATCTACCGGTGTGTGTGTTGGGGGGGGTACCCTGCAATGCGCTGGAAGGACTAAATCCACAGGGTGATCAGGGTGCATCTTTTTGGAGCAATACTTTTATTTGTTGGATCATGTTTCAAAACTTCACTTTCATATGAAAACAAACATGGGTAAGTTCACGGCATGAAATACAACACTTGCTCAGGCTCTGCAGCTAAGACAGGAGACTTCACATGGGCCCTTTGGGGCTGCATTCTGAAGAGACAGTCAAACTCTAACTACCAGCAGGAGCAGCAACCAATCAGAACTGGAGGAGGGTTTTGGAGGACCCTAGCAACACCCGGGTTAACCCTTTATTTGTAGGACCACTGGGAGGACTGGAACCCTAAGAGCAGGGGTGGGTAGCAGCAAGGGGAGGCACGCAGGGGCTCAAGACAGCATCCATTTTCCAGCCGGTAGGGAAGTATGTCCGTTCTCTACCAACCAGCTGGATGTCCATCCTGTCTACCTTCCCAGGAGCCCCAGGGAAACCACTGGCTTTCACTGTCAATATTGGGGAAAACTTGGAGGAGCAGTACTTTGACCCAAAAAATGACTTCATGTGAGAGCTAGGGATCTGAGGGTGGAGAAGAGGTTTTCCAGGGTGGTGTGTGGCTCTGGGGGCCCCCAAATCACAACATCCAAGTGACCATATGCCTAGGCTTTGCTATTGTTGGCTTGGCCTGCTTGGTATATCCCTCACTAACACAACCAAGGGAATCCCCATCTCTGAAAGTGTCCCCCACAACACAGTCTTCCCATAAAAAAGCACAGCGTACCATACCCTAGGCTTGCCTAACTTCACCTATAAGTATTTTTCTCACAAGTGCTTTGGAGGAAAAAAAAAAAAAAATCACCCAGACTTTTAGCAATACATCAAGGATCCTTGAATGTATTTGAAATATAATGAGTATGCAGCCATAAAAGACATGCCTCATAAGAATCTTTTGAAAGAAGAAATAAAACAAATGATCCTACCTTTGTATCTTGCCTCTCAGAGGCGGCAATGAGTCCCTTGGTGCTCTCCCCAAATCACAAACTCAGGTATAAATTACAATTAGTAATTAGGTTCTTGTGCAGGAAGTGCCATCATTAATGTTAAGCAGGCAACCCTTCCACCTTTGGCTTGGCTACTTCAAGCAGCTCCTGTCTCCCTGGGCTTGGTGGGGAGGCAGAGGCCCCCAGCCCTTCCCAGCTGGCACAGCCCCATGCCCTAAGATAAAACAGAAAACTGCCGTGTTCTTTCCTCTCAGCCCTTCCTGTGGCCACCATTGACCAGGTGACTCAGTTCTGGCCAGTGACACATAAGGAAGAGTCTGCAGGGGCTTTTAGGAAAATCTTTGCTCTTCTCCTGGAAAGGGAAAGATAATGAGCGGGTGCTTTGGTCGCCCCACTTTTTTTTAACTGTTCTGAACACTCCCTGACAGGAGAATAGGATGCTGGAAACGGTGGGAGCCATCTTGTGAGCATGAGTGGAGATACGGTTGACACACCGGAAATGGCAGAACCAATGGATGGAAAGGCTTGGGTCCTTCTAAATGTGGATGTGCTCCTGGCCCACCCCAGAAATGACCTTCTTCTGCGGGCTTTATTATGAAAGAAAAGTGCTCCTATTCTTACCCTGCTCTTATTCACACACTGTGACTTGTGGCCAAGAGCACCCTCTATTAGTCAGGATAAACTAGGCTCTCTGTCTGTCACACACTGATTCACAAATCTCAGGAGCTGAAGCACAAAGTGTTCATTTCTGACTCCCTGTAAGGCCAGAGAGAGTTGGGCAGCCCTCCTCTATCTTGTGGCTGTCAGAGCGGACCCCCAAGATCACTGAGCTGAGGGAGAGGGGGCTGCACAATCGCGTCAGCCGTGGAAAAGGCCGGGCCTGGAAGGAGCAGACGTCACTTCCACACCAGGCACTGCGCGGTGGGGCTGAGACAGGAAGTCCACCAGCGGGTGCTTGCAGCACTGTCTCGGCTGTGCCTCTAGTTGGGAATTTAAAAGGAAGACTTGATAGTCTTTTACACCACAGCATCCCCAGTGCTCAGAGCATCCAGTGCCCAGGAGACACTAAAGTAGTAAATAAATACATAGACTGTCTTAACTTATGAAGTCACATTATATATGTACATATGTTAGTGTATATTAGTATTTTTTAATTCATGAATCACCTATGTCCTTAAGAAGCTTAGTATCTAGCTAGAGTCAAATGAGTAGATGTGCTGGCATCCCATTGTGGCAGAGGCCCTTACAGAGGCAGCAGTTCGGTGGCACTGGGGTGAGGGGGCTGAGGCACACAGGCTCGCTTGGGCAGAAATCAGGGAAGGCTTCAGAGAGGAGGTGGCATATAGCTCAGGTCTGGACAGATGAAGGATTTGCTGGGGAAAGGTAGTGAAGTGGAAAGCCTGAGATTCCTGAAGGAACAAACTGTGAAGAGAGCTGGCCAGTCTGGGCAGTCAAGAATGTGCCTCTCTGTGGCAGCAGGATAGGGAAAGTGTGTGCAGGAGCAGGTTTTAGGAGTGGGGGCAGAGGATCTAAGGATCTAAAGCATAATTTCTCAATTCTGGCTGCATATTAGACTCATTTGGGTAACTTAAAAAGAAATGCCCATGATCAGGTTCCCCCCACAAACCAATTAAATAAGATTCTCCCTGGGCAGGAGAGTGGGCATCCATAATTCTTAAAATGCCCGTGTGATTCTAATGGGCAGCCTGGGCCGAGTGCCACTGTTCGAGAGGTGGGCGGGGGGCAGGTTTGTTTGTCTTACTCAGAAACTGAACCACAGCTCTGTTGGTCAGGCCTTTCTTTCCTCCCTCACTGATCTCCAGACTCCCTTAAAGGAAGTCTTTTAAGATCAGATGAGGGTAGGGGTGCCTGGGTGGCTCAGTGGGTTAAGCCTCTGCCTTCAGCTCAGGTCATGATCCCAGGGTCCTGGGATTGAGCCCCGCATCAGGCTCTCTGCTCAGCAGGGAGCCTGCTTCCCCCTCTCTCTCTGCCTGCCTCTCTGCCTCTCTGCCTGCCTCTCTGCCTGCCTCTCTGCCTCTCTGCCTCTCTGCCTACCTGTGATCGTTCTCTCTGTCAAATAAATAAATAAAATCTTTAAAAAAATCAGATGGGGGTAGGAAAGAGTTGCCAAAATATTCCTTTGTCATTAATTTTTTCCTTCGCACATTGTTCTTCTTGGCCTGGGTGGTCCCCCTCTCCCTTTACCTGGAGCATCCTGGGGTCTAGGAACAGCTGTGCTGGCAGCTGGAAGGAAATTTCTAGCCTCTGGAGGCTCCCAAGACAAAGACAGGGCAGATGCCAGCCTCCGTTCCTGATTAATTATCTGGGTAAGGAGGACCAGCTCCACCCAGAGGTGGCTCCCAGACCTCGGTCTGTGTACAAACAGACTCTGCTCCCATGCGGACTTCCTGCCTTGCCCCCTAGAGCCCCCAGAGCAGCCCATGGCGGAGGGCATTCCTATAAGTTTGACCAATACTGCATTGTCTACACTGGCCTATTCACTCAACAGATACCTAATGGCTCTCCCATTTGCTAGACTCTGGCATCCTGGGACAGCATCCCCCTTTTCTTCTTTAGCAGCAGCTTCTCTGGGCAATTTGCCTCCTCTCATCACTCTGAACATGTTCCCAGAATGCAGACTCATTTTACTACCAGCCCACAGTGAATTTGCTGCAGGAACAATTTTGTAGAGTGCCTTCGAAAGCCAAGGAAGAGTGTGGTTTGCGTTTGCTATTCGGTGCAGCAAAGGGCAGCATCTCAGCCCCTACAGCTCCGTCTGGAATGTGGTCTGGGGTCCTGCTGGTTGCAGAGCTCGTGGACTAAGGCTTTAGTGCTAAGGCATTGCTGCTCCTTTGCCCCTCTTGGGTTGGACCTTTTTCAAAGGTTGGATTTCCAGCTTTTGAATGATCTCTGTCCTGGCATGCATTCATTCAACGTATGTACTGAGTGTCTACCTCATATGCATTTGCCTATTGCTATGGGCTGGACATGCAGGCACAAATGGGCCCTATATGCAGGTAGTTTACCATCCTGCAGGAACTGACATGGTGAAACCAGCACTAGCCAGCTGTGTGTCCAGCATAAGGTCAACTTACCTTTTGGATAAAGCTGAATCCCAGTGCAAACTAGACCAGTGGTTTTTCAAACTTGGGTCCTTGGAGCCTCTGTGGAAGATAAGGGGCTTTCTTGTGAGCAGGGTCTGGTCCTCCTCTCTCTCTCTCCAACTATGGCAGGTTCTCTCCTATCTATTTTATGTGCTGGAGTTCGGTATAAGATCCTGTGATGGTTAATTTTGTGTGTCAACTTGGCTGGGCTGTGGGGTCCAGATATTTGACCAAACATTATTTTCAGTGGTTCTGTGAGGGTATTTTTTTAAATAAGGTTAACATTGAAATTGGTGGACTTTGACCGAAACAGATTGCACTATATATCATGGGTGGGCCTCACCCCATCAGGCAAAGGCCTTACTAGAACAAAGACTGACCTCCCCCAGCAAGAAGGAATTCAGCTAGCACACAACCCTCAGACTTGAACTTCAGCATCAGCTTTTCTCTGGGTCTCCAGCCTGATGGCTGAGCCTACAGATGTTGGGCTTGTCAGCCTCCATAATCACAGGAGCCAATTTCTTAAATACCCCTCTCTATTTATTTGTTCATTTATTCGTTTTACGTACTGGTTCTGTCTCTCTGGAGAACCTTGACCAATACAGATTTCACCTGAAAAAGTTCACCTGCTCAACAGAACTTTAAAAACGACAAGTCTAGAAGGGCTTAAGATTCTTCCTATTTCCACGTGTTTGTGCTGCCGTGTCCTGTCCTGGCTTTACCCACTGCTGTACCTCAAGTCTGGCTTCTCCATCCTTCCTCTGATCTTTCATGACTCTCTGACCCTTGGATGCAGCTTCCTTCCTGGTTCCAGATGTCTACCTGGTTGGGGCTTTGTTGTCTGACTTATAATAATTACAATTTAAATGTGTCTAGTAGTTCACTGTTTCCAAGTATGTTGCAAACATTCTCTCATTCAAGCTCCACAGATACCTAATGGCTGTTTTACACATGAGGCTGCTGAAGCCAGGACGGCTTACATGACTTGCCCAAGGTCACACGAATGGCCAACAGCAAATGCAGAGCTAAATATTCTTGAACTCAAAATCCCAGGTTATTTCCCTCTATACCATGTTGGCACCCCACTTCAGATGTTACACCAGAGGACTCTAGGCACTTAATATTCCTCCAGCAGAGGGGGGCTAAAGGCTCCACCGCCAGGGAAGAGAATGACTTGCTCTCTGATTTCTGGAATGAGTGAGTGGAAGACCCTTGCAATAGAGAAAAGTGACCTCAGACGAACCCCAGCAGCTGCCTGTCAAGCCAGCATCCTCTGGAGTTGGCCAGGTTTCCCGGCACTTGCTGGCAGAGTGTCCGTGATTCATAGCAATGTGGGGACTTTACGAGCCTGTGATAAAACAGTAATCATCAGCTGTGAGGTTGACATGAGATTATGGAGCTGCACAGTTGAATTGAGTTACTGTGCTTTCCCGGGGCTGTTCATGCGACGGCAGTGTTGACCTAGTGAGGTATCAGTGGCTGCGGGGCTCTGAGTGGAATCTTGCCAGGATGCCTCCCCTGAGATGGGGACTGGAGTGGGGGTGGGGACCCAGGTGGGGGCGTGGGGACCCAGCAGGGGGTGAGGACTGGGTTGACAAGCTCCTGCCTCTGAGCTGTAACTTCAGAGACTGTGTTGTTGTCACATGTGTGTGGCTGCCTCAGAGGCACAGGGTTGAGTTAGCCATTCACCTCCACTCATGGGATGCTGCTTTCTTCTCAGAGGCCGCAACTAATCTGTGGGCAATTCCTTCAAACTACACTAGGGCTCTGTGAGGGCCCTTCTCACCAACTTCCCTGACATCACTCTGCCCAGACCCCCCTCCATTCCTCATATGGTTCATGGCAGTGGCCCCCTATTGGGTTCTGTCTCTCTGCTGCCCCCCTCAGTGCCTATTCTCAACACAATGGCGAGAATGACTTGATTTAAAGTTGTCTCTTTTCTGCTCAAAACCATTCCGTGGCTCCCCATTTCCATCCATGTGAAAGCTGAAGTCCTCCCAGTGGCCTACAGGGCCCTGAGTGGTGGGATTCCCAGAAAATTCCAGCCCATCCTCTCCCAGCACTTGTCCCCTCCCTCACTGCCCCAGCCACGGTGGCCTCCGTGCTCCTCTGTGCTGTTCAAACACATCACATCAAGCTCACACCATCTCTTCCAAGGCTCCATCCAGGCTGGTGTCCCTTCTGGGAGCTCTTCCCCAGATTTTCACATGGCTTGTCCCTCACCTCCTATGCTTAGTGAGGCTGACCTGCACCTGATTTAAAATCACAACACCCTCCCCGCTCCACCCCAACCTCCCTTATGCTGCTTTTTCTCTTTCCCCATAGAACTTTTCAGCTTCTAACACACTAGGAAATATCTATATATCTATATCCACATCTAATTGATTATTTTTTTTATCTCCTTAGTAGAATGTAATCTAGATGTATATCAAGTATATCAAGTATACTGTAGGTGCTCCATTACTGATTACGGAATGAATAATCAAAGGGCTGCATTTTTCCATCAGACCAGGAACCCTTTGAAGGCTGGAACTATGTTTTTTCCATAAGACCGGGAGTCCTCCTAAGGTGGAGATAGTGCATTCCCCACTAAAGATCCCCTTATTTCATTACACTATGTCCCTTGGCCCTGCCGTCCATCTAAGACTTCATAAACCATAGCCAGAGAGAGGAAGGAAGGGAGACAAGTCTCCCCACAGGTGTGGGTGTGGAGGTCCTGCCACAGCTGCTGGGTTCCTGGGGTTTCCCCTTGTTGATCTGACGCTTCCTACCAGCCTATGGAGCTAACGCATTAGGGGTGTTGCTTGGGGCCCCCATCCCTCTGACCTCTCTTGTCCTCTGGGTGGGTCAGTTCTAAAGTTAGGATCCCTGTTTTGTTTCTTTCCTCTGCTTTTATGGAGCATTGTGGAGCATCCTGCACATTTTCTGGGAAATCTGCCCTCCCAGCCAGTGACTGGAGACTCCAGGTGCTGTCCACACTGTCCGCCTTGTCCTACCTCCTCCCCAGCCTGCCTGGGTCCTACTTCCTTCCACTGGGTTCACCCAAAGGGTGTTTGCCTCTTGGGGCCAATTCCCAAACACTGCCTGACCGTCACTTGATTCTAGAATGGATATCCCTCGCCTGCTCTGTCCTTGCCGGTCCCTGGTATCAAGTGTCTGAACCCCTGGAGGCCATGCGCCATGGTGGAGAGCACTGACTGGGCAGTTGTGACATGCTCCTTTCCAGACCTCCAGCTGGGGGGAGTGTGACGAACATCATCATGCCCCAAGCCTTGTCTGAGTGTGACAGAGCTAAGACTGGCCCACTCCGGGGATGTGGAACCACTGTGACAGGGCCACTTTGACATGGGGACACTACAGCCTTGCTGAGCCTTCTCACCTGAGTTGCTGTACTCCCTGCCAGGGCCAGGCTCTACCCCCAAATGCCCAATCACCCATCCTGTCCTCCCCAAATCTGGCAGCTCTCCCAGCCTCCTCTAACTTCTCCATGTGTTTCCCTCACAGACACTGACCTCTCTCGGAGTCCCCTTTGGGGACAACCTAGATTGATACTCCTGCCTTGGACCTTGAAGCCAGACAGACAAAGTTTCATAGTGTGGCCTCCCAGAGCTTTTGCATCTGTAAGTTAAAGCCAGGAATCTCTACCCCCAAAAGCTTATAGTGGGATAATTAAACAATTGGGTGTAAAGTCCCAGTTAGGGGCTTTCCACCCCTAAGCTTGTCTCCTGCACCCTTGCCTTGTTTGAGCTGATTCCAGCCCCTAACCTGGGCACTTTCCCCTTGCTGCTAGTGACCTATCTAACCTCAGCTCCTTTTACCCTGCTGGTTCCAGAGCCTCTGGGGTCCCAGCCCAGCAGGTCCTTGGCACTGAGTGTCCTCAGGTCTCTAGGGGTGCAGGGTCCCTCTCAGGATGGCAGCTCATCAGCCTCCTGCCGAGGAAGGAGAGCCCACACAATTTACCCACATTGAGGCCCCGCCCCATCCCACTAATAGGTGTTTTAGAAGGAGCTTTTCCACTTGAAGCCTTTTTTTTTTTAATCCTAAAAAGGAAAATTACTTGCTTAATTTAATTTGTTTAATATTCCTGTTAAAAATGAGGTTCAATTAAGATACCCAGAAAAACCATAATGTTCATTTAACAGAAGAATGAAATTTGAGTTCCACAAATGCATTTTTTTCTCTTCTGTTTTTTTTAAAATGCAAATCCAGCTAAGTGAATTACTGATCTTTATTAGATGCTTTAATTACAGGTTGTTAATGGAAATATTACTGAAATTAAACTCAAATGTGTTAACCAAAGAAAAAGCTTAATGTGTCACTAAAATAACCAAATTTCAAGACTTTGTCGATATGGTCAATTGAAAAACCACCTGAGAAATTATCCCCTTAACCGTGAGAGAGTGACAGACTTTCGGTGTAGGGCTGGTCTCTCTGAGGCCTGTGGTGAATGGGCTCCACCCTTGTAAGACAAAAGCTTCACACATGTGGGCCCACTCTGCACACACGCGTGGGCAGGCCCTGCACGGAGCCCCAAACCACCAACTCTGCAAACATAGCAATAAGACCTTTATGCATGAGGGCATGAACACAATCTGAACACAGGTACCCTATGAACTCTGCTGGGTCTGGAGATGCTCTCTGGGAAAATCCAGAATCTCTCCATATACTTGTGCATCAAAGCTTTCCTACATTTCCTTTCTTTGAGCACGGTGATATGCCTCATAAACAAGGTCTGGCCCTGATGAAACAGGCCAGAGGCCCTCACGATCTCCCCCAAGGTCTGGAATGCTTGATTCCCAAGGGATCGGTGGGGGTGTGCTCGGCAGCCCCCTTCTGTCCTACTTCCCTCTGGTAGATTTCTCTTGAGGTGGCACTTCATATAGCCTTGTCAGCTGTGTGGGGGGAAACCATGTTCCTCCAGGGTGACACAGTCTCGGGGGATGAGCTAAGCACCATATGCCGCTGGGCCTCCTGTCTCAAGACAGCTTGACTCATTTGACAAGAATTTGGGTCTCTTTTTCACTCTGGTGAGCCAACCAGCTCATTCTTCACCTTGTCCCTACGGGCCATTCTGTCCTTTCAAATTGGGCTTCAAGTGTGACTTCAAAATTTCCAATGGAAACTACCTTTGACAAGGGTGCCTGGTCTGGCTGCTGCCCAGATGCTTGTGGCATGAGGTCTTGAAGCCAGCCAGCCCCGGGCTGGGGTTTCTGCACCCCTGCTCACTGGCAGCGTGGTCTTGAGAAGATGGTTCACCTCCCTGAACCCATCACTTTAATTCTGAGAGACGGAATTATCGTTGTTCTCTCCCGCACTCATGAGCCTGCCCAGTGTCCTCCTCCCCTAAAACCACCCTTCCACCCCAAGCTCTACCTTCTCTCCTCTTTGTCCTGAGAGCTCAGTCAGCCTTCCTATGTCCCTGTCCTCATGTCCCATTCACTTTTCCTCAGTCAGTGTTCTAGCAACAAGTAACAGAACCTATTCTGGCTAGTTTAAGCAGAAGAAAAAGAAAAAAAGGAATCCCGGGTATCTTCCAGAAACTCTGGGAAGTCCAGAGAACACATGAAGCCTGCATATGAAGAGCAATGAAAATCTTCACCAGTGGCTCCACTAACCTTGGATATTGAGGCCCGAGCTGTGACTGACACCACTGACCATTGGCTCTGGACACCAAGACAGTCTGGAACGGCTGACTCCACAGTGGACACCCCCCTGCCATCCCAACCAGAAAGCCTGTTTCCTCACCTTGCTGTTTTCCACATCTAGTGTCCTGTTGGTGTGGCGGGTTGGTGGAGCCCAGAACACGTGGCTGGCGTGCAGTGACAAGGGCAGCTAGGAAAGGGACCTCCCCCTCCAGAAAGAGTGGCTCACAGGTTGAGAAATTTATCATGTATAGGAAGGGTGATCAGGGCATGCTGGCAGGCATGACAGGCACGTGTCCCATGCTCACTCACTGACCCTGGGGTCTCCGTCTTCCAGTGTTCCACTGAAGTGCTCTGGGGAGACTGCCATGTTGGGCATCTTCTTTGTCCCTCCATATCTGTCCACCTTCCTCCACCCTCCTCTCTGCCGCAGAGGCTGCGCTGCAGGACCTGGATCTACCTGCTGCCTTACCTGTCTTCTGGCTTCAGGCTGAGTGGGGCCAATAGGGAGCTTGGCTGGAGGCTAGAAGGAGGAGGGAGAGAGATCCAGGAGTTTATCCAGCCAACTTCCTACCTGTGGTGTCCCACTAGGCTGGCTGTGTCCCTCTGCGAAATTTCTGAGCCCACCAGACAGCCCTCTTCACTCAGGACTCCCTGTCTCCAAGTTTGTGAACTCCTCCCTCTTCTTGGTCCTCAGCCCAAGAGGCTGACTGCTCAAGCTCTTCCCTGCTATCCCTCCCCAGCCACTGCACTCTCCCAAAGGCTTTCCCTGCACCAGGATCTACTGTGACCAAGACCCTCTGTTAAAATACCCTGAAATTGCCCAACTCAGGAATGTCCTTTCTTGGGGTGCCTGGGTGGCTCAGTGGGTTAAAGCCTCTGCCTTCAGCTCAGGTCATGATCCCGGGGTCCTGGGATCGAGCCCGCATTGGGCTCTCTGCTCAGCAGGGAGCCTGTTTCCTCCTTTCTCTCTCTGCCTGGCTCTCAACCTACTTGTAATCTCTGTCTGTCAAATAAATAAATAAAATCTTAAAAAAAAAAAATAGAATGTCCTTTCTTTCCTGCTAGGATCCCAAAAAGGACCATGGTGACCTTTACTTTGCCAAAGCCAGTGGACACTTCTCAGCCTTGATCTTCCTCGACCTCTTGGTTGCATTTGACATCAGAGTTCTTCCTTCCTCAATACTCTCTGCTTCCTTGGCTTCCAACTCCCCCTTTGCCTAAGTCTCCTTCAAGGGCATCTCCTCTTCTATATGCTCCTGAGTATGGCTGTTCCCTGGGGTTCTGTTTATGGATCCCCTCTCTTCTTCCTTGACAAGACCTCTATAGATGAGCTCATCCACCCTCTTAGTTCTAAGCCCACCTCTGCTGATACCTTCCCATTCCATGTCTCCAGTCTACCCCCGGGCTTAAGTTCAGGTACCTACTGGGAGCATCCGCCTGGATATCATTTGAGTATCGCTAACTCAACAAAACACAAACTGATTTGTCATCCTCTCTCCCTAACCTGTTTCTCTCCATGTTCCAAAACTTAGTGAAAGGCTCCTATTCAGTGTCCCAAGACAGCAGCCCAGAGAACAGCAGGTTCTTCCTTCCTCCTCCTAGGGATTTCCTATATTGTTCCCTTCTTACATATTTCTTGACCCAGTCCTCTCATTCCCACTCCTACTGCCAGTGCCTTGATCGGAGACCTCATCATAGCTTGGGTGAAATGTATCAGTCCTCCTTCACAGATTCCTAGGATGCAGTGTATCCCAGGGAAAGCTCCTGCCCTCCTCATAGTCAGTGTTAGGATTTGAGAATGTGACCTGACTACATTAGATTCTGCTGAAAGCCCCTCAGTCCTCTGGAGGATTGAGTCCATGCTCCTTAGCTAGCCCCACAAGCCTCTTGTGCCCTCACTCCTGCCCACTTCTGCAGCGTTTCATACCACTGCCTATCTCCAAGCTCATGCCCTTATAAACTGGTTGACTTATAATTTCAAACATAGACTGTGCTGTTCCATACCTCCATGACCTTACTTATGTGGTTTCCTCTAAACCAGGGGACTTTTCTCCCCCTTTCCTCTCCTATCACCTGCTCTGCCTTCAAGGCTCAGCGCCTCAGTCCTTTCCTCCTGATGTCCCAGGTATGGGGGCCATGCATTCAATCTTCACATTTATCATTTATAGTGCCTTTTTTCTTTGTGTCCATCACCCCTGCTAGACCATAATTTTCCTGATGGCAAGAATTGTCCCTTAATCATTTCTAGCACTTAGTGTCTGGCACATAAATGTTTATTGATCTGAATTGGATAGAAGGTATTGGATCATCTGAGTTGCAGAGCCTCTAAAAGCCCTGATACCCTGAAGTTCTTGGGGACAGGATCTACAAGAAGACCTTCCTGCCCTTACTCAAAAGTGGTTTGGGTTTCTCAGATGGGGTCTTGGGAAATTAAAAAATGTAAACTTCTCCCCTCCAATGAACAGCTCTTAGAACTGGGGCTAGCAGCACGTACCTGCTCGTTCTTTCCCCTGGCTTGGGAATTTACTTCCACCAGAGTTAGACCCCCTATGACACCCTCCCATCTTCTTAGCACTCTGCTTCTCCAACCTTCCCTCCCCTTGGGATCTCCTCACTGGAAATTTTACACATTTTCAAGGTTGAAAGAGGCATAAAGCATTAAGATCCGGAGCAAGGGCTTAAGAGTCATACAGACCCAGCTTAAAATCTTCTTACCAGCTTTGTGACCTTGGCGGCTCCCTGACCTCACGAGCTCGTTTCCTCATCTATAAGATGGAAGTGATAATTATAACACCCAGATCATGGAGGTTTTGTGAGGATTAAATGAGATAATGGACGTCAGGCACTTAGCTCACAGCCTGGCTAGAAGGCTTAATTCAAATCCTGCCTCCCCTGAGAAATCTCTGGTGACTCAGAGCCAGCCCACAATAGTTTCCCTCCTCGGAAGGGTGTGACTGAGTCCCAAATTCTCTTTCCGGCATTGAATCACTCTCCCATTTCTGAGCCTTCCTCATCCCCCACGTGCGAGCCATGTGTTTGTTGCCTGTCTTGGCTCCCCCACTAGATTTTAAGCCACTGGAGAACAACGATCATGAAGGAGATAATTGGAGCCATCGCAGGCAGTTTGATGGGCACCTTCCCTTCTTCCCTTCAACCAAACCCCTTAAAGTATCCAGCACAAGGCTGGGTGTGTGTCCTGCTGCTGCTTGATCAGACCTGGGTATCTCCAACAGGGTGGAGGAGGCAGGGGAAGAGGAGGAGGGGGGACAGCTGTGGGGACCATTTGTGGGGTAAGTGGCCCTTCTCTGTCCTAACACCGAGGGGCTAAGTAGTTCCTAGAAAGCCTGTCACTCAGATGAAGCACAGAGAGACTATCCGGGAGATAAGCAGGCGGCTTCCGCCTTCCGGCATCTGCAAAAAGATGCCCTGACATGGCCCAGTTCCCAGAGTGAAGGGCAACAGCAGTCCGCTGTTTACTCCGGAACAATGCCAAAGAAATGCCAGTTTCATGAGCTGGGGTCCAAGGAGCTAAAGCTAGTTATGTCGCCTTTAGAGAAAGTCAGAAGCCGGACAGGCTTGCACCAACACCCACCTGTGCACTGGCTGGCGCCTCTGGGTTTCTGTCTTCACGCTGGATCCTAACGCAGCTGGAGGAAGATACTTCGAACACCTAGCACACGCCGCTGCCTGGCTGGAACAGCTGCACGCCCGCCCCCATCCGTGCTGGCAAAACCACTGGCCAGAGGAAGGCCCGGGCCTGTTTCAGCAGTGCAAAACCAACCCTGGGCTCCTGCCGAACCTGCGCCCCCCGCCCCTGGAGGCAGACCCCTCCAGTCCTTTCCAAGGCCCCTTTCTGGCCTGGGCGGAGCTTGGAAACTCGACCCTCCCCCACATCCACCCTCCCCCACAAGCTTCGGGCTCCTCCTGTTCCTGGGTGGCGGGTCATCTCAGCCGCACTTCCACCAACAGTCACAGCATGCGCCTGTCACGCCTGCGGCGACCAGAGCCTCCCACGCGCCTTAACTGGATGTGAAAAGTTAATTCAGGTATAAACGTGAAGGCTTAATGAAAGGAGAGCGCGGCGGATTAATTATGCCCTTTTTTGCCAAGGTAACCGCACGCACCCCCGCAGCCCTGCGCCAGCAGCAGCTGGTGCCCCCGCCCGCCGCCCCTCCGCGGTGGCCCCTCTCTCTCGTGCCTTTGTTGGCAAAAGGCGGGCAGGCACCCTATCCGCCTAAGCGCAGCCCGCGGACTGGGGCTGAAGAGGAGAAGTATTCGTTTTAATTCCGGCATTTGGGAACAGAAATCTGCAGGGGTAGTTGTAAATAAATGTGTGGCATGTGCGGGCCTCTTGCCAGCTAGTGAGTCAGGCGTCTCCACCGCACCTCCGCCAACCCTCCGGTCTTCTTTGACCCTTAGCTGCGTGTGGAGGGGGATTTACCGAGCTACAGGACACGCTCCCACCCTTAAGGTGCTGGAGCACAGTCGAGACTTAGTAATTGTTAGTAGTATTAGCTTACTGACCATGTCCTATGGGCAAGGCATAGTGCTAGGCACATTATAGTTTCTTCAAATTTCATCATGTTCACAGTGCTATGGAGTAGGTCTTCTTGCTCCATTTTACAGATCGGGAAACAGATTCAAAGAGGAAAAGAGTAAATGGCCCATGGTTGCATGGTCTTTGGTCTCTGTTCTGGTTCTGTGCTTTTGTGCTGCCTTACTCTACTGTTCGCTCTTTAAGAAAGACACAGTCTCAGGGGTGCAAATAAACAGCCCCAAGTCATAGAAGGGAGTGCCTAACTCTGCACAGCAGACAGGAGGTGATGCTTGGAAGTCCTAAGTAGGAAGACGGAGCAGGCTTGGGTGGGCAGGGCAGCTTCCTGCTCTGAGGTGGGTTCTTAAAAAGCATGAGGGCGTGCCTCCTTGTTTCCCCACCTTCAGTTTCCCCCTCTCCCTCTCCACCGTGAGTTCCTCCTGGGAATTCTGTATTTCTTCTGTGATGGCAGAAGACAAGCCAGCCCGTTCCTAGGACCTGGAGGAGGAGGCTCCACCTGATACACATTCTCCCATCCAGATGGGGCGCCCTACCATAGAGGGCTGTCCCATCCTGCCATGCTTGAGCAGACATGACTTCCATGCCCTGCTTCTCCCTCCCGGAGCTGAGGGAACAGAGCGAGTGCCGACGAGTCTGACTGACACTGCAGGCTATGTCTGGGGAACAGAGCTTCTGTGTCTGTTAGAATAGGAAATCTCCAGGGGCTGCCGAATCAAGGGACTTTTCTCTCCACAGCTGCATTTGTGTGTTTCACTTTCATCCAGAGAGCGGACAGGGCTGGCTGCAGCTGCTCAGACACTGCATGGGAGTCTCAAGGGCAGCTGCCACATTCAGTGGAGAGACCTCCTAACCTGAAGAGTCACTGAATGCAGGTGGTGAGGGGTGGTGGTGGAAGGAGGACAGCTGTGGGAGTTCAGAGGCTCAGAGAGTTCAGGAGATAAGCTCAAGGTCACGGAGTAGATCAGAGGAAGGAGAAACACAAATCTGCATTTCTGGGTTCTCAGCACAGGCCATTGGTTCTGATGAATACCATGTGTTTCCCCTTTAGGTGTGGCTTCAGCCCAGAGAGTCCACAAACAGGATAGAGAGGCAGAGGAACTCACCTGTGACAGGTGAATGTGGGCAATGCTGATTGCTGAGGCTTGCTGAGGACTTGGTCAGAGGCCAGGCATGGAGAAAAGTGAATTCTCTGTGTAGGAAGATTACTGGCATTATCTCTCATTTTAAAGACATAGAAATTGAAGTTTAGAAAGACAGGTTGACTTGCTCAAGACCACCCAATTAGCAACTGGTGGGACCTGCATTGGAAATATGAAGAGTAGAGGGTGTCTGAAGAAAGCGGTGGCCTGGGCTTCATGGAGACAATATTTATGGGGCACCTCATGTGTGCTGGGCAGCACACTCCTGCTGCAGATACAAGCTGCATCGGGTCCCAGTCCATGCAGATGCCTAGAGTTTAATAGGGTGGTTGAATGCGCCTCCCATGAGATGGGGAGGGGGGGTTGCAGACATGAGTTCTGCTCAGAAATGAGGTCCCTACAGTGCTTATTCTCCTCTCTTCCTACAGGATAGGGTCACCTGTAGCCATGCAGGATCACTTGCAATGTCATGGTCCTACTGCAGACCCACAGAACCCAAATCTCGGTGGGGAGGAGTCTGGGTATCAGTATATTTTATAAACCCTTCAGGTGATTGCAACTGAGCATAGGTTAGGCCTACCACTGGACAGCCCCTACCACTGCACTTGAACAAAGCAAACCTTAAACTAAAGAATCTGGGTTATGTTAGGACCACCAAGACTGCACCTTGGGAAGTAGTAGGGCCCCTCAAGGGCAGGAGTAGAAGGCAGAAGGGGTTTCTGGGGAAACTCCAGACACACTGTCAGGGGTTGTCCCAGATGACAGAATGGTGGTGGCAGAATGACAGGTTGATGAGAATTATCTCAAGGCTCCTGGCTGTCATCTGCCTGGGAAGATTTTATTTATTTATTCCGGTTTCTAAAGAGGGTCTTTTTACTAGAGTGTCTTGAGATTTAGGTGTAAAATTTAAAGCCCTAATTAAAATACATAAAACATTGCATGGAGCAATTAGAGTGGCAGGAAGTGGCATTGAAAAAACCTCATCATCCATGAGTATTTGAAACTGGGAAGAATCCAATTTACTGGGCAGTAAGGGCCTTGCCCCTCACACTGAAGGTCACACTGAAGGCCGTGGGTGAAGAGGGGCCTCCACTCCTCCAAGCTGGTTGTTGACAGATGATCTGTAAACTTCAGGACCCTCAGTCTGAGGAGAGACACCGCCCTGCCTTTAGGGATTTCCTCATCAAATGTCCAGGTGTACAGCGAGTGTCTACACATGCATCTATGCAAAGTTGGTTTCTTTACAGAGGAAGGCACAGGTATGAGTATTTGAGGTTATCCACAGTCCTGCTGGAAACTCTGTATGTATAGGTTGGGTCTCAGGGTTTTAATCAGATGTGTGTGTTATCCCTTATATATTTGTGATTTATAAACATACGTCAGAGAATATCTTTCTTCAGTATCTATCCCTCCCAGATAATAGCCAAAAAGAGACCCAGAGTTCTCTGTTTACCAACGACAAAAGCTGATAGTCATAGCATTGTATCAAGTACTGTTTCAAAACTTTCCATACCATAACTCATTCAGTCCTTACAACAGTCCAATGAGATGAGGATTATCGGCCTATTTTACAACTGAGGAAACTGAGGTACAAAGCCTAACTCCCTGGAAGTTGCATGGCTGATGAGAGGCTGACCTGGGTGCCAACCGAGCTGTGTAAATCCCAGAGCCCTGGCACTGGAGTAGGGCACTGCCTGAGTCTGGCATGTTGGGCCCAGTCCCCCTGGCCACTCCCTGGGACGCTAATCCCCATGTAGACCCCAACCGGCAACTGTGCATTCAGTTTGTGCACAGGGAGTCTGGGTCCTGGTCCAGACACCAGCTCGTGGTGTGACCTGAGAAAACCCTTCTGCCTGTCTGGGCCTCCGTCTTCCAACTGGAAGAAGAGAGGAAGCTGAGTTAGATTCACCAGTGGTGAACGCAGAAACACTGTTCTGCATAAAAGGCAACTCTTTTAAAACATAGATTCCTGAGGCCCCGCCCTAGGGGTGCTGATTAGGGCAGGCTCGGTTGGGGGCTCCAGTAGTGCTAGGGGATCCTAGGGCACTTTCAAGGCTGCAATGAGAATGATGATCCCTACTGTAGCAGACCTTAGCAGCTAATCTTTACTGAGTGCTTATCACGTGCCCAGGCCTGTGCTGTGTGCTTCCAGTGACTCTCTCATTGAATCATCACGGTGATCCTACACTGCTGATGCTGTTTGAAGATGAGAAAACAGAGAGAGATGAAGTGGCCTGCCAAGGTCATGAGCCAGTGATTACCATAGCTGGGACGTGTACACAGTTGGCCTGACTTCAAGGCTCACTTTCATGTCCATGAGAACACACTGGCACTTGACTTGTTCAGCTCTTTATACCACCGTCCCCAGAGTCTTGATGAATGGACAGCGGGCAGTGTGACCTGGTCTCCAGCAGCTTGTACCAGGCGGGGCAAGGTGACTCCAACTAGCTCCTCCCTGCCTGGCCAACACCTACTCAGAGAGTCTCTCTTGAGAATTTGAACTGAGACATCAAGAGGGACCATTTGGATAGTGTCGAGACCTGGAGAGATAAGATCAGAATTGGCCCTAGAGTTGGCACCTGGCAACTCATTGATACTGAGTTAATGGGGACTTTTTCCGAGGAGGCTGGTTTGGAGAGAGGTGGGGAGAGCAGATGGACAGAGAAGAGAGACCAAGAGATGAGAAAGAGAAAGACGTCTCTGAATGCCTTTCTAGGTCCTTGAGGCCAGCCTGTGCTACCAACAACAAGCAGTGCTCTTCGCCAGCATCTTCATGATAAATCCTGTCCACTTTAGCTAACTCGGTGGGTTTCTGATGCTTACAGTTGAAGTATTCCTTAAAATGCTTGCCCTGGCTTCCCCGCAAAGTTTTTAGGATCAAATCACATAATGGATGTGAAAGGGCTGGTGACCTGGAAGGAACTACACCAATTATGAAATATCTGGAAAGCACTTGTAAGCTTACATATAATCAACGGATTGCTGCAAGAACTGAGACAGGAGGACTTACTGTGGGGGCAGTTTAATTAAGGGAGTGCTACAGAGGAAGTGGTTGTGCAGTGATTTGCAGGTATGGGATATGGAGGGCAAGAGAGAGAAGGAAGACCCTCCAGGCAGAGGAGAGAGGACAGCAGCCAGTGGTGCATTTTGGGGGAGGGAGGGGTGGCAGGTCGCTGCCTTGGCTGTTGACCAGCAGGGATTGATCTGGGGGAACTCTAGCAAGTGGATTTTTTTGGGGGGTGGGTGGGTTATGTGCTGGCCATCAGCGAGCCATTGGAGGTTATTGGGCAGGTGTTTTTGGCAAGACAAAACCATCTTAATGGAGTAGTCAAAGAGGGGAAGGGAGAGACTCATTAAGAAGCCAATGCAGTTTCTAGAGGGAAAAGCTTCAAGAGAGATTTCCTGCATGAAGAGTGACCAGGACTAGGTCATAGGTTGTGCTCACCAAATGGGTCACTCTGTTCATTCATTCACTAAATATTTCTGAGCATCTGCTGCACTTAGCGCTGCTCTAAGCAGACGTGATGTGGAGCCAATGGACCGGGCGTGGTCAGTCTGGCTAGAGAGATGGGCATTTATATAACAATAATACAAGCCAATACGAGATTACAAGTGGTGAGAAGAATCTGCTACAGGGGCTTTGCCAAATTGGGAAGAGAGTGGTTGTGCCATAGGGAAGCCTTAGGGGATCCCAGGAAGTAAGGATCTCCTTGTGATGCAGTCCGAGGAGAGCTTTTCTAGGTGAGGAGCAAATGGGACGACATTCCCAGTTCTGAGCACAAAGGCCGGGTAACTGGTCGAACAGGGAGTGCGCAGGGGCAGGGCATCTTGGTAAGGGAAGGGGTTGGGACGGCAGGTGAGGCCTTGCAGGCCCTGGTAAAGATGTTGCTCTTGATCCTGAATGCAGGAGGAAGCTGTGGGAGCATTTTAAGCAGGGAGGGGCATGACTGGATTTGTGATTTTAGAAGTTCGCTCTGTATGGAATGTGGAGAAAGGATGGGGGTGGATCAAAAGAGAATTCTAGGAGGCCGGTGAGGAGGAAGCACTGGAAACCAACCCTGATTATCTCAGCCCCAAGGGATCATGAGTCAGGGGACTCACAGAAAGAGAAGGCTCTGGGGACTTCAGTGATTGTTTTGGGTTTAAGCCCCAAGACTCTCATTCTCCCTTCTCATCATGTTCTTGGGGCTCTCTCCATGCTAGGGATATGGCTGGCAGCTGCTCTGGGGTCATATCTTCACATTCTACCCAGAGAAAAGGGAAAACTGGGGAGAAAGTCCCTGGGTGGCATACCTTGTGACTTGGAGAGGCACTGGGGTAGGAATTCTGAGGTTTACAGCCCCATAGGAAGCAGACAGAGACAGAGAAGCGCCTTTCCCTAAAGGAAAGAGTGAGACTGAGAGATCTTGCTGCCAGAAAATGCCAGAAGGGATGTGGCTCAGACCAAAGGGAAAATAAGTGTTGAATGTAGAAACCATTGCTATAATCTACATGGGGAAAATCGTAGCCGCAGGAATAGTTTTATCTTTGAAGGAGGATGGAAAAGGAGTTACAACATTTATGAAGTTATAATGTGCCAGGTAGTTCACTTGGTTACTTTCCCTATCTTCACTATAGCACTGTGATGTAAGACCCATTTCACAGATGAGAACACTGAGGCTCAAGAGAGCTAGGGCGGCTTGCTTGAGATCACACAGGCATGCAGCAGCAGGGCTGAGAACTGATCCTGGCAGTTTGGGGTTGACCCCAATTCCCATACTTTCTTGTATCCTGTGTGTTGTCCACCTGGGAAGTGAATTTGGAAGAGAAAATAGTGTTGCCCATTAACCCTGACTTTCTAATCATGGGGAAGCAAACCAAAGAGAACAGCTTTGGTGACAGTTTGGAATCCAGGCTTTCAGAAAAGGTAAAGGGTTCGGGACAGATCTGGAGGTTGAAAGGTCATCCTGGGAGACTCCAAGGCATGTGGGTTCCCCATTAATGTGGTTCTCCGTGGGCTGTTTACCTCCCTTCTCTTCTCCTCCCCCCAGATGTAGACTGTTTCACTTTTTTGCTGATCTCCTAAATGAACAGAAGATCCAATTGCATGATTTTTCATAACTCATATTTTAGGAAAGGAAGCAAGATGATTGTGCACAGGTATGTCTGATTGCTGGATTAGCAGGCACCTTCCAACTTCTTAATCCTTATTTAATTCCTTGATCAACCTGGTTCAGCTCCACGAAGCTGGCCCCTAGGCAATTCGGGAGAAAAGCTGTGTTTTCAGGAGTTAAGCACCAGCATTGTGTTTATTCTTTAATGTGATCACATTGTGCTGGCGTCTGTAATGAGAGGGACAGGCTCACAAAGAAGTGATCTGCCAGGTACAGAACTCAAAGCCTGGAGTCTGAATCTGGAAATAATGCAGACAGAAGAGGGGCAGAACGGGGCTCAGGCTTGGGAACAGAGCCAGGAGGAGAGTGGGGCTGGTAAAGGGCCCCATGGCCTGGGATCCCCAGGCTGAAGCAAAGATTGCTCACATCCCAGCCAGGGTGCAGGCAGCAGAAGGATGTCACATTCAGACTGCATCCATTCAAGGTGAGGCCAGAGTGCCGACACACCAGTGGGGATGGTGCAGTGTCCAGGAGCGGTGACAGCAGCCACATTCCAACTGGTAGGTCTGAAGAGCCAATGGGAGGTCACAGTCATGGAGACCCAGAGGCAGAGCACGCTGTGTGGAGGACCTCCTGTTGGGAGCTGTGGCCCTACAGAGTGGGACCTGGGGAACAAGCACCCCAATCTCATCTTCTCCCTCCCCCGATCTCTTGGTGGTGTTCTTCATTGGCCAGACCCAACTGGAATCCAGGAGGCAGGAAGCCTATTGAGGGCTCCCACATAGAGCAGGCTCCTGGGGTGCAGGCGGTGTGGGTGAGGGGAAGAAGGGGAGCGAAGTCAGAGTGTCAAGCAGAAGCTGTTCAGCACAGTTCTTTCCCATCATCCTCTTGGCCTCTCTGGCTCTACATTTGGCTGTGGGCTGTGCAGAAAGAGCAATGGGTGGGTGCGGAGAGGGCCAAGGTTCTGCCAGTCTGCTGAGTCTGCCCTCCTTGTTCCCTGCACACCCCACCCGGCCAACCACATCTCCATGTCCTTCCTTTCTCCATACCTTCCTCAGGGCTGATTAGACAAGGGGAACTAGGCAGACAGATTGAACGTGGTTTAAATGTGTGTCTCCCTCATGGTTCATACAGAGAAAAAGCAAAGTCCGGCTTCTTACACCTGCTTTGAACCTCAAACGAGTTTGGACCCAGCTCCCCTTAGGAGAGAGGGGAGGAGAATCACCTGGTTCACATGTGCCAGGTCTGCCTTGTCTTGACTCTCATCCTTCTCAGGGTCTGAGAATCTGCTGAAGTAGGACATCATTGAGACATGTTACCCCTCACTGTTGACTCTTCTACAGTTTAGTGTGTACCTGTCCTTCCCTGTCCCTTCCTTCCAAGAAGCCTTCCTGGGATGACCCCTCCTGAGCTGTTTGCCTTTATGTCACAGCCCCTCCCATTCACAAGTTCGGGTTGTTCTGGATATGGCTTTGGCAGGGTAGGTTCTGGCCCCTTGGACTGTGATCACCCCGAAGGAGAGTCTCTTTGGAATGGTGCCCTAGCTCTTCCTCAACCAACAGCACCAACTCAGTCAATGTCACTGAGAAGCCTGTGTAGTTGGGGTAAGGCAGGATGCTCTGTAGAAACATCTGTCCAGACTCCAGAGAAACACTGCTGGGAAGTCAAACATAATATATTCGGGATCCCATGGCTCTGCGAACAGAAATACCATGGAGCCAGGGTCCAGTTGTTAGGATTTTGGAAGCTGAAATTGTTAGATTTGGAAAGAAGCAAAGAAATCACCCAGTGTCATGGTTTACACCAGGTTTTGGCTACAGATTCTTTTGTTTCCCACAAATGTAATCTTTCTTGTATTCCCATAGATAACATAAGCAGCAGCAGCTTTGGTTGAAGTAGGAAGGGGTTGGAGCTCCACTCACTCAGCCATTGATGGTCCTGAGGCCTTAGAACCAAAGGCTCCATGTAGCACAAGACCCCAATGCCCTGGGTTCATCCAACCCCAGTGTGAACACTGAGGCTGCAGAGGGGCCACTTGCCTGAGCCCTTAACTGGCAGCATTCCAGGCCAGTGCTCCTTCCCTATGCCAGTCCTCAGGAGCCACATGCCCCAAAGAGTCTGCCTGTGGGTTCAGAGCACAGCCCATGGAGCCGGGCCTGGCCTATGAAGAGTGCAGGACATCTGGAGTCCAAACAAGCCTTTGAAGCATCTTCTGACTTACCCCACCTTATTAAACCCCAATTACCAACCAATCCGGCTGCCAGAAAACCCAGGGCTTTGGGCTCCAGAGGGCCCAGTCCAGTTCTTTTCTTGCTCCTGGATGGGTGCCTTCCTTTCTGACTTCCTCCCAGGAGTTCCCAGGTGACCTGGCCACTCAGTTCTGTCTGGGCTCCTGTGCGCAGTTCAATTAGCATGCTGGACCGGTGCTGGCTGGCTCCACATATTATTTGCACAGGTTAAGTATTCCTGATAAGGCTTCTCAAATCAGAGGGCTGAAATGAACTTAATTAGAACTCAGAATACTCAAGGTAGAGATAAAAGTCAGCAAGTCTAGGTCTCTGAAGCAACAAACTGGAGGTGGGGAGAGGAAAAAGAAACAGGTAAGGGAACCTGGTCCCAGGCCCTGATGAAACCCTTGCTTGTCTGGAACTGAAAGCAGATGGGAGCAGATTCTGGTCTTTACTCCAGAGTCCATCTTCTCCCCCTTCTTATCCCCAGAGCACCCCCTGGAGAGCTTATTCAAGGCACAGGAAGCCATGGGTGCAGGGAAAGAGGGAGGAGCAGAGGGATGGGGCTAGATGGGGGGGGGGGGAAGGAAATGCAATTTTTATTAAAATTTAGAGTGACTGGCAGCCAGCCTCTTCTTCCAGCGCCCATGACTTCCTCGAGGTTGGGGGAGGAAGTGCTTCATCACAGATTACAGTCATCCCTCATTGTTCAGGGCTTTACAGTTTACCACACCTACCTAATTTGTGAGGGGGATACTCTTTCACAAATATGAGAGCAATGTCTTGTCATTTCCCCCACTAAACCTCGTTCTCACGCAGCCTTCCTCCTTTAAGGCTGAGCGGTGTGTTTGTCATGGCAGCAAGGGAGAGGGTAGGCCTGCTTCCAGCAGAGACTCCTTGATCCAGAGTGCTCCAGTGGGCTGGGTGGGGTCTACTGGGCCTCTCACTGTGACCCTGGGCAGATAACTTCTCTATGCCGTGTAGCCTTTCATTGGCACCCAGGGCTATACTAGTGCCTCCTCGGTAGAGTAGGTGTGAGTGAGATAGACACTGTCTGCTGCAGAGTAAGTGTCCCATACATGGTAGCAGGTCTGGAGGACTTGCTCAGAAGACTTTACATAAGGGATGGCCATCACACAGAGTGGGGAGCCCATTGGTTCTTATCCTGAGGGCTGTGGGGAAGGAAGGGAACTGGAGATGAGCAGGAAGGTAATAAGACCCACATTTGATTGTTTTCCAGGCTGAACCCCAAGGACCAAGGCATGCTGGATTCATGGAGGAGACACCGAGAGTAGAAGAGATTCCAATTCCCTTCTCATTTAGGACTTGAGAAGGTCCTCACCTCTTAGGCTGTTCCTGCCCAAGGTGGGGTGGCTATCCTGAAGGCAAACAGAAGCTGTGGTACAGATAGGGGAGGGAAGGCATGGAGTTGGGTCTCCAGACCCCTGAAGTTCTGTAAAGCTGGTTGGGGAGTTTTTCATGAGGTTCAGAGAAGGCTGCAGAGTAGGACCTCAGAGGGTCCCCACCATCACTGAGAGGCAAACTGGGACCAGTTCTGTATAGAGTACTAGGACAGCCCAGCCTCAATGGAGTGGAGAAAGAACAAACCAGAAATTTATCAGTCTTGCCCATTAGCAGTGGAAGTCCTGCTGAATACCTAGGGGAGACCACACCACCCCATCCCAATGGACACCAACCCACATACATCCAAGGGCTGGCCTGAGGCCAAATACTTCCTTCCCTCCTAGTGCCATACAAGCACTGCCCATCTATGTAGGTGCCTGTTGGGAGAGCCAGCGGGGAAGGGAGGCAGAAAACTAAGAGATCAACACTCTGTCTGCAAGGACCTGAAGAGTTTCTTTAAAGACTGTTTAAATCATTGAATCGGCCTAGATCCCTGTATTGGGCTAACACTTCATTGCCCTCCCCCGCCCCCCGCCCATTAGCTGCAGAATAGGAGAGCAGAAGACAGCTCCAATCAGCTCATGGAAAATGAAGAGAAGTGGTTTCTCGCACATCTGAGTGTGCTGTGAGTATGTCTGTGACCTTGCCACACATATATTACCTTGTCTGATTCCCATACGTGCTAGAAAATGTCCATGGCTGGTCAGCTTAGAGTGGCCATGTAGTCTGGGATGACAGAGGCCATGGTGGTATGCCCAAAGTCATCTTTATTATCGCCAGTGGCCTCTGGCTCCTCTTACTAGCATTTCCTTCTGTGCTGGGCTCTTAGGTAGGCTGAGTTTGGTGAATGAGTAATTGAAGGTCGTTGCAGCACAACTCAGGGGGAAACAGCTCAGGCTGTGGGACCAACTATACCAGACCTGGGATAAGACCCCAGCCCTACCACTTACAGATGTGTGACCCTGGGGAAACAACCCATCAACGTCAGAGCTGAAGGTGAGATTTAAATGTGTGTGCAGAGCACGGCACCATACCCTGGGTATAGTAACTCCTCACTAAAAGGTACCATGTTTCTGAGTGAATAGGGCATTTTCAGAGATTAGCATGCATACATGGATGTTATACTGAAAGCCAATATAATGTAGCATTTAAGAGTGAGCGCTATAAAGCCCAATGGCCCAGGTTCGAATCCTGTCTTCATCACTTACTGGCTATCTATCAATGGAAAAGTTATGGGACCCTTGACCTCAGCTCCCCCATGTGCATCTGAGAAGGAGGATAATAATACCCACGGAATAGGGTTGCTGTGAAGATTCAATGAGCTAATCCTTACAAACCTCTTGCAGGTACCTGGCACAAAGTAAGTATCCCAGAAATGCCAGCCATCATTTTTATGACAACATGCCAATAGATGTCATTCCATGCCATTCCCATGCCTGGTGCTGCTCTAAGTCCTGTGTGGGATATATGAGCAATGTAAGACATGACATCTGGCCTCAAGGAGCTCATTGAGGAGGCCAGATGTGCATCCCCAAGCACCCATGCTTGGGCCTGGATTATGGACAGGAGTGACACTAAGGTAACCATGTGCAAACAGCAGAAGCCACAGGGACTGGAGAGTCAGCAGAAGGAGGACAGAAGACTGAGTGGGGCTTGGGGAGGAAACACGGTGCCTGCAGGTGCATGGGTGGGCCAGTGCACTCTTCAGTTTTCACACACCCAGTGTCTGGTCTCTGTGTGTCCCCTAACAGTTGAGCCAGTGATGGTGTAACCGACAAAGGCTGCCTAGACGTCCAGACACCTGCTATCTTTTTCGGGACTTCATCTTCTGAAGAGCAGGTGACTTTGGGCAACTCACTGGTCTCTCTGAGTGTCAGTTTCTTTAAACGTAAGATGGGAGTAACAGAATCTATCCTTCCAGCCTCACAGAACCATAGCCAGAGTAAAATAAACCAGGAAGGAAGGGCCAGGCGGGTTGCTATGATCTTTGGATGAGTCCTTGGAGTCACTGGAGAAGGACTCAAAGCTGTGACCCTCTAACGGAGGAGCTGGGAACCTTTACCCCTGCTTTGGGGAGGGGACGGTCATGTAACTGCAAAGGCTTAGAGACTTCCTTTATTTTTCAGTTTTAATTTCCCCAAAGCCTTGACATTAACCATGGGGCAAATAGCTGACATTTGTGTTTTTCCTGCACTGCAGCTATCTGCCCCTGGATGTCCCAGCAGGTGAGCACAGAGGCCCCAAGCTGGAAGCTCCTCGGGGGAAGATGATATTGTAATCCGTTCCAGGACTATTTGTTGAGTGATGACCTTTCTTCTCTGCCCCCACGAGATGCTGGCCTAGGGGGTCCCATCTGCTCATCCCTCCCCATACATGCACGCCTACTCTCCACCTCCAGCCCCTCTTCTGCTCATCCGCCAACCCAGAAATCAAACTTAATCACCTTGCATCCAGCTTCTGCATTGCAATAAATAGTTGTGGTAGGCTTCTGAGGAGGGGAAAAAAATCCAGCATTTAAAATATTGAGCCACTCAGAAATAATTATTCATGAGGTTTTTGTGCATTCATTAGACTTTTCCCTCCAGGCTGAGGGCCGCCTGCTGGATTGAACTTAGCCACAACTTGGCCTTTCTTTCCCTGTTTTCTTTTTACTTTCTTTTTTTTTTTTTCCTCCCTCCGTTTATGATTCCTCATCACATTCAGATTGACATTAAAAATGCTCATCAATAGGACATGGACAGGGCCATTCAGAACTCATCAACAGCAGGCACATCCTAATGGGCAAGGACCTTTCAGATGGGCTGCCCTGCAGAATGTGCTCATGCCTGGATGTGGGTATCCAGTCTGTTGTGGGGGAGACATCGCCCTGCTTCGGGAGCTCTAGTCTGAGGGGGGAGACACAGTCCTGTTTTCAGGGAGCCCCAGTCTGAGGGGGGAGACACAGCCCTGACTTAGGGAGCCCCAGTCTGAAAGGGGAGAAACAGCCCTGCCTTAAGCAGCCCCAGTCTGAGGGGAAACTCATATCTGTCCTCAGAGAGCCCCATTCTGAGGGGGTGAAACAACTCTACTCTCAGGGAGTCCCAGTTTGAGGGGTACCATGGACTTGTACTCAGAGAATCCGCAATCTGAGGAAAGAGAGACAGCTCTTACCCTCACAGTGCCCCAGTCTGAGGGAGGAAACAGCCCTGCTCTCAGAGGACTTCCTGTCTGATCAGAAGTTCCGTTCTGATCTGGGAGACAATTCTCTCAATCACAGTGACTTTCTAATAGGAAAATGTGCTTGAGGGTTCCATTTTCAGTGGGGAACTGTACTCATTCATCCATCCATTGAATAATATTTATCAAACACATGTTGCACTTCTACACTAAGCACTGATAAGCACTGGGGAATTCACCTAAAAGACTCAATCCTTGTCCCTCACAAACACCATCTTATTAAGGAGGCGGATACGTGAATGTTTTTTACAATCATCTATGATAAGTGCTGAAAGCAAGGTGAGTCCACAGTTCTGGGGAGGAAGACAGCTTCCTTGGAGGAATCGGCATGCCTTTATACTCAAGTTCCCTGTGTCTCCATTTTGTTGTGGAGTCCTGAAAACTATAGAGATGGGAAGAAAACAGTGTGGAATAGACTATCTGAATCTCTGTACTGATATTTTTCACTCATCTATGAGTTTGTTCAATAAATATCATCGAAGACCATCTAGATTATAGTATTATATTAAATTTAGGGGCTTGAGAGGGGGCTAGGCACAATTCCTGCTCTCAGGCACCTCATGGGCTTTAGGTTTCTCAGCAATTCTCATTTGATACTTTCCAGAGCGTGAGAGCAAAACTCTCCTGCAGGTCATCTGACCCCTTCCCCACCTCAGTATACTGGTACCTGGGTGAGACCCTGACCTTCCTGGGAGATCCATCTGAAACCCACTGTATGTACCTGACCCCACCCCCACTCTTAAGACATCTCTGCTTATATCTGATCAGCTTTCCTCCAACACTCCTCATGCAAAAGTATCCTCTTCTTGTTTGGGGGTGTTGTGGAGTTACTGTCCCCTCAACCTACTTACTCTGTCTTTTTGGCTTTTGCTGTACTGCACACAGGTCGGGCATCTCTTTGGTTTCTACATGCTAAAAAGCCCTGAAAATGATGACCAGAAGATAGGTTTCCAGGCATCCAGACAAGATCTCTGAGACACTCCTTTCATCGGTCAGAGTTGTGTCACGCAGTGGGCTCTGGGGAGATGGGGGTGCCAGGAGACAGTGAACCAGCAGCATGCTTTGGGGATTGGAGCCATGGCTTTAGGGTCTGACAGGACTGCCCTAAAGTGGTCAGGGTGAAATGGTCACCTTCATGAGACCTGGAATGTGAGAATATTACTCTTAGAAATAGCCATCTTTAGAGCTGGTAGAGACTTCAGGTATAGCTGAGTTAGCGATGGGCCAAGCTGCTAGAATGATCCTCAAGACAGAGTGGCTGAGGGGTGCATGGGATAGGCCAAGGACCAGTGGGTAGTCTGACAGCCCAGAGTCCAGGCTGTGGGCACATCTCTGCACTCCCCAACACGGGCTTTTTCTGTCGCTGGGTCCAAAAGGGTTGTTCCAGTGGGGGTCAAGCTCTTGCCTGTGGAATGGATTAGGAAGAAGTAGAGAGCAGGCCTGTTCTTTTTTTCAGGATATGCCCTGGACAGTGCTTAGGCTCACACTTCCACTCTTAACCCAAGGCCCGAACTTAGTCACCTGACCACTGCTAGTTGCAAGAGAGTCTGGGAAATGTAGTCTGTAGTTGGGCAGCTATCAGCTCCTCTAAAACTTGGGCAATACCAAAACCAAGAAGAGGAAAATGGACACTGGGACATAATTTGAAGTTCCTATCACAGATAAAGGAAGGATGGCAGGAAGTTTTATTTTCCCCAAACATTTTGGATGCCTTTTTGTTCCCCCTGAACAGCAAGATTAGAGGAAGAAGCATCCAGAGCTAGCAGGTCAGAGGCAGAGAGATTTTGAATTGCTGTGGTGCTGCCTAGGAATGGGATGAGTCTGTTCAGCAGGCAGGGCTGAGGAAGGGCTGGTACCTGCAGCCTGGACCCCAGTGGCAAGAGATGAGCCCCATGCCACAATAAGCTCAGAGCAGCCAAAGTGCTCACAGCCAGTCCGTCCATGATTCTGGCCCATTGGCACTGCCCTGGCCTAGCATGTGCCCCACGTCTTAGCATGCACCTCTCTACACCATTTCTATACAGAATAATGGCTAACCCTGAGGGCTTGCTCCACTGGAGGGCACTTGGGCCTTCTCATGAGCCAGCAGTGCCAAGAAGTTACCCTGGGGAATAGCCCCCAACCGATCATGAGTAAGTAGCAGTTTGTGCATAAACACACAAGTCTAAGGCATGTCCTACACGGTGTCCCAGAGCTCCCCAGAGATCAACCCCCAGTTGCCCACTGAAGTAACATATTCCCTGTGTTGCTTTCCTCTCCTTTCTTATTTCCTCTCTTCTCTATGGGCACTTCCTATTGTCACCTCCCACCTGAACCACTTAGCCTGACGTCAGTTGTCTCAGAGTCTGCTTCTGGGAGAACTCCAATCTATGCACCCAGGTGATCAGCCTTCCCTGCTCTATCCAGGTAGAGAGAAGACCCTACAACCAAGAGAGCGGTAGGGTGCAAACCAGGAAAGATAGGAAATCTGTCTTATTGTCACTGCATTCCTGGCACATGGTGTGTCCTTGAAGACCATGTGTCCACAGGATGCAGGGTGGGGGCTCACAAAGTATTCAGTCCACTGAATGAATGTAGCGCACTCTGTCATCAACTTGCTGCATGACCTTGGGCAAGTCACATCACCTCTCTGAGACACACATTCACCATCTACAAAGAGGGGATAATAACATTACCTACTTAGAAGAAGAAATGAAATAAAAGCTGTGAATGAGCTTTGTGATTCTAACGCCTTCTGAATTATAAGAGGTGAAAGATTGGAAAGCTGCCTCTTATCCTCGTGGCAGCTTTTCAAAATGCCCAAGTAGGAACATTTTAGTGGTGGAAAAACAGCACCAATTTTCTCATTGAAATTCCTTTATTCAACAAAGTAAATAATCTTCTAGTGGAAGGAATATGTATTATATTTTCTATAGGATTCATTAAAGTTGTTTTCATTTTGACTTAAAAACATCAGTTTGGGAATATTTATTCTGAGATCGTTCTGTGCAAACAGAAAGCCTCCTCCTCACTAATCTTCTCATTTGATGGCCGAGAAATGGACCAGGGGCAGCTGAACCTTTCCTAGGGCCACAGGGTTGCTTAGAAGAATTCATTCATTCTGTAAATACATCATGGGTACAAGGTCTATCCAGGCCTGTGCTGCCTGTGGCTGGGCCTTAGTGATCCCAAATAGACATGGCCCTACCATCATGGAGCTGTTAGTCTTATGGAGTGAAGAATGAACAGAAGAGCTATACTATGGGCTGAACTGTAAGTGGTCTCACAGAAGAAGAAAAAAAAAAAGTCTTTCTCCCAAGAACTGAAGGGGTGGTGCTAGTGCAATTGCAAGTGTCAGAGAGAGAAAGTACCCAGGGGAAGACTGCTTGAGCTGAAGTCTGTGACATTATCTGGGAGGAAAAAGGAAGGAGAAATTTTTAGAGGAGACAAAACATGCAAAAGTCCTGTGGCCTGAGGTGGTACCTGGTGGGTTTGAGGAAGTAAAAGGGGATCCTTGTGACCACAGTGTGGAGAGTGAGGTACAAGGTAGAAAGAAATGAGGTTATAAAGTGGGCAGGGGGAGACCCTCAGTGTCCTTGAAGACCATGTGTCCATGCTAGGGTCCAAGAGTGGAATCCAAGTTTAATTCATTTTTCCCTAATATCCAATGATTATATTATGAAAAATTTAAACATACAGAAAGTGTGCACAATGGACACCCAGATTCTACAACTAGCATCTCACTGTATTTGTTTGTTCACATATCTTCCCATCTATCATCCCTTATCCACCTCTTAATCCATCTGGTTCTTTATGCACTTCAAAGGAAGTTGCAGACATCTGTGTACTTCCGCCCTAAACACTTCAGCATGCACACTGTGTCATTGACAGATGTATAGCCCAAATCCTTACCAAGACACCAAACGTGCCATCGTGCCAGAAAGTTCCTCTGTTCCCCTTCTCAGTTAATCCCTGCTCAACTTCCAGGCTGCACTATTTCAATGTTTTGCATCATATCTTGATTTTGCCCGCTAGAATTACATATAAATGGAATCACTCAGTACATATCCCTTTTTGAGCAATGCTTCTTTCACTCAGTCTGCTTTTGCACATATCAGGGGTTCATTTCCTTTTTTTGTTAAATAGCATCCACAAGATTTCTATATCATATGCTTGTTGTTCATTCTGTTGTTAATAAGCATTTGGATCACTTCCAGTTTTGAGTGATTGTGAATAACACTGCTATGAGCATTTTTGTATATCTTCTTGAGGATGTGTGTTTTCACTTGTCTTGAGTAAAGACCTAGGAGCGGTATTGTTGGGTCAGAGGGCTAACGTATGTTTCATTTTCTAAGAAATATGCAGACCTTTTCCAAAGTGTCTGTACCATTGTGTATCCCCATCAACAGTGTAAGAGAATTCCAGTTGTTCCATAGCCTCATCTGCACTTTGGGTTGTTAGCTTGTTAAATTTTTTAATTGGTAGTTATGTAATAAGAGTTCATTGTGGCTTTAATTCATTTTTCTTTGATGGTTAGTGATGCTGCTCACTTCTTCCATGTGTTTATGGGCCATTTGCATTGCTTTTTGGTGAATTGTCCATTAAAATCTTTGACTGTTTTTTAAAAGTGGATTGTTTATCTCCTAATCATTGGCTTTTAAGAGTTCTTTCCATGCATCCTGCATCTGATTGCTTTGTCAGATAGCACAGGAATTAAGTATTCAATAAGTATTTGTTGAGCCACTACTTATGTGCCAGGCAGTGTGCTAAACATCGGACAGCATGAGGTCTGTCTTGTGGAATGCTACAAGCGGTCTTCTGACTACCAAGTCCAGTGCTCATCTTACTACATTCAACTTTTCCTTCAGAGGGATGGCTCTGGGCTCTCTCTGTCCTTGAAATCCTTGAGCGAGCATGAAGGGCTTCAAACTGACCCTCAAACTCAGATGACCTGTATTTGAAACCCAAGGGCGCAAGTCATCTAACTTCCCAGGGTCTCAGTTTATTCATCTATCAAAACAGAACAAAAAAAGTCTACCTCTTGCATTTCCTATGAAGAACAGAGGGGGCACACACACCAGGCATACAGTAGGCCCTCAGTCAATGTTCATTTCCTTCTGTCCCTTTTTTGGGGATAGGAATCTGACCTAATCCTAAATTGACTTCAGCAAAGCTTATTCTATCCTTGCAGGGCTCTCATGGGGAAAAATTATTTAGTTTAAAAATGGATGTTATCAGCAAAGGAAACAGTCAGCAAAACCAAGAGACAACTGACAGAATGGGAGAAGATATTTGCAAATGACATATCAGATAAAGGGCTCATATCCAAAATCTATAAAGAACGTATCAAACTCAACACCCAAAGAACAAATAATCCAGTCAAGAAATGATCAGAGGACATCAACAGACATTTCTGCAAAGAAGACATCCAGATGGCCAAGAGACACATGAAAAAGTGCTCCATATCACTTGGCATCAGGGAAATCCAAATCAAAACCACAATGAGATATCACCTCACACCAGTCAGAATGGCTAAAATTAACACGTCAGGGAATGACAGATGCTGGCAAGGATGCGGAGAAAGGGGAACCCTCCTACACTGTTGGTGGGAATGCAAGCTGGTGCAACCACTCTGGAAGACAGCATGGAGATTCCTCAAAAAGATGAAAATAGAGCTACCCTATGACCCAGCAATCACACTACTGGGTATTTACCCTAAAGATACAAATGTAGTGATCCAAAGGGGCACTTACATCCGAATGTTTATAGCAGCAATGTCCACAATAGCCAAACTATGGAAAGATGTCCATCAACAGATGAATGAATAAAGAAGAGGTGGCATATATATATATATATATATATATATATATATATATATACACAATGGAATGCTATGCAGCCATCAAAAGAAATGAAATCTTGCCATTTGCGACAACATGGATGGAACTAGATGGTATTATGCTGAGCGAAATAAGTCAATCAGAGAAAGACAATTATCATAGGATCTCCCTGATATGAGGAAGTTGAGAGGCAAAGTAGGGTTTTGAGGGGTAGGGAAGGAAAAAATGAAACAAGATGGGATTGGAAGGGAGACAAATCATAAGAGACTCTTAATCTCACAAAACAAACTGATGGTTGTTGCGGGGAGAGGGGTAGGGAGAGGGCGGGTGAATTATGGACATTGGGGAGAGTGTGTGCTATGGTGAGTGCTGTGAAGTGTGTAAATCTGGTGATTCACAGACCTGTACCCCTGGGGTTAATAATACATTATATGTTAATTTAAAAAGAGAGAGAGATTACGATGGTGCTGAGAGCGGAGTCCTTATTCTTTCCAGGGCTGTGCTCAATGGCCCCTGCTTTCCAGCACTGATGAGGTTTCCTGGGTTTGCTAATGGAGTCTGTTTTTAATGGGCTACCTGATTTCTCTCCATCAGCCAAGGACTGAGGAGTTACTGCCTGGGAGTGAGAATACCCCACTCTCATGTGGCCCCATCCTTAACCTGCTGTGTACTCCAGGCTCTATCTCCCCCATTTCCTGTACCCCTTCTGCTGTGAAATGGAACAAAGAGGGCTCTATGGTCTGGTCTCCTCCAGCCCAAATATTCTGTGCCTGTGACTTTCTCATGTCCTTGATGGATACTGGACCAGAGCTGGAGACACAATTTCAAACAGAATTACCATTCAGTCAGCAAGCATTTATTAAGCATTTTTTGTGTATTCTCATGTTTTGAGGAGTACTATGGGGAGGGAGGGGGTGGAAGCACGGAAAACAATTATATGCTACATCACAATGCAAAGAGTCCCAGTCAGACTAAGATTAAAAAAAAAAAAAAAAAAAAAGAAAAGGGGGGAAAAAAAAAAAAAAAACCTTAAAAAAAAAAAAAAAAAAAAAAAGGAAAGAAAAAAGAAAAAAATTAAATAAATAAAAGGAAAACAAAAGCAAAACACCTGCATGCCTAGTTACCCAGCTGCCCCTGCTCTCAGTTTCTCTTCAAACCAACTTCTTAACCATTAAGAATTGATGATTCTCTTGATTCCCCCAACTGCTAAAATTGGGACAGTCTCACCTCCTCTTTTATTTCTGCCTAATTAGAAAACATATCTCTGCTGATTGACACCTCTTCCCTGTAAGGGTTTTGAAAGTTTTCTTTTTTTTTTCCCACCTTCTATACTGGTGAGATAAAAGCCAGATCTCTTCTCTAATTTATTAATTTGGTAAATCCAAAGCTTCATGGGAGGGATTTGTGCAAACTGTGGGTGAACAGACCGCAGCCACATGGTGGCAACAGGAGACAGGCTGGCAGTGCTGGGAAGGGCTTTGGTCCCTAGGTTCTTGGGTCAGTCCCAGGAGGCAGCACTGCATAGTGCATCAGAGCTGCCTGTGTCACCTTCTAGCTGGAAGATCTTGGTCTCATTGCTTCGCTTCTCCAGACCTCAGCTTTCTCATCTGTAAAGTGGTGCTGGTGATGATGCCGAGCCACCAGAGTGCTTGAGAACAAAACGTGGCAGTGTGAATTGTGTCCTGCATTTCATAGGCTCTGTGTCCATGTTAACTATTAGGATTACCACTCACACCTCAGCTCCTGGGGAACTGTCTTGGTAACCAAAGACATAGGGAGGCCCCCTAGCTCCCAGCCACTTGGAAGCACAGGTCCTCTTGAGCAGATAGACACAAGAGGCAACCTCAGGATCCCTCTCTCAGGCCTTCTCCCTTGGGCTTTTTCTCTGGATTTTCCCTGAAGCTTTATCCTCAAGGGACAATTTCTCCAACATCCTTTCCCTTCAGAAGCTCCTAGTCTCCATTTATATGTAAATTGGATGCCTGAGTTCAAGGTGGCAACAGAGTTTGTTGAATCTGGCTTTTTACATTTCAAGGGATGCTAAAGAAATACTACCAAGGAGAGAGATGCAATTTTTTGCCCTTGCCCTTGCTCTTGCCAGCCCCGACAACCCTCCCCTCCCCCATTAGCGGGTGCTAGGCCTAGAGGCAGTGATTTCTTATTCCAAAGGGTCTCCCCAACACTGTTCCCCAGGGGCTTATTTAACCAGGCCCTTGCCATCTTCTATTTGCCATCTTCTAGCAACACCTTGCAAGGGCTGACACTTTCTACCTCCTTAAGCTTTCTTATGCCTGCTGCAAATGCTTCCAAACAACAGGGACAGGCTAAAGGTCAGCCTGGGGCAGAGAAGCCCACAACATTGCCTTTTTCTTCCTCCTGCAGGCCATGCCTTCTCCCAGCCTGGCCTGTCCTGAGCTGGAGGGAACCAGGGAAGCAGAGACGCATGAGAACCACATGTCACATGTCCGCCCATTGGCTAACCACATGCTCATCTTCATCATCTCCTTTTATTCTCAAGAAACCTCGGAGGAAATGCCTCTAGCAGCCTAACTTCCCAGATCAGGAGGCTGAAGTTCAGAAAACGTAAGGAATCACCCCAAAGCTGATGCCAGAAAGCAGGGTGCATTCCTCTGCTGTGGGTGTGACTCTGTGGGGGGTGACAAGACCAGGATTTGGCTCTGGACCTGTGGGACTCCTCATCACCACTGTTCTTACATGGGATAAACTCCCCCTAAGCCTCACCCAGCCTCACCCACTTTTCAAATAAGTAAGATGCCCGCAAAACCTAGAGAACATCAAAATCTCTTCTGGGTGCAATTTAGTGTGTTTTGGAGATTCAAGATGTATACCGGGTGCCGAAGTATTTGGCAGTTTAAGACCCGTCACTGCCATGCTGATTGCACAGAAGGTGGGCAAGCTAGTGCGCAGCCGCGGCTTTGGGACAGAGGAGCACGTCATGGAAGGTTTCCTGCTCGGGCGCAGCTTATCTTCCTATGAAAACGGTGATTGGATTTCAGCGTCAAAGACGGCTGAAGCTCACAGAGGGTGTTTCGGACATGAAGACTATTTGATTTTAGTCATCAGTCAGCCAGATAATAGCGAGTAGTAATAGCTACCACTGAGCTCCCGTGCTAAGCAGTTCTTAGATACAGTAAGTGTATAAATAACATAGTATCTCATTCAAAGTACGGGAGCCTGGGAGTTCGGTATTTCCCCTTTTAAAGACAGGCACGTGGTTGCCCAGAGATGTTAAGTGACCCGAGGTCACATGACTGGGACCTGGGGGAATGGAACTCTGGCAATCTGACTCCAGAACATGCATTTTTACTCCCATTCTGTATTCTGTAGCTTGTGGCTGAGCCCCGATGGGAGCCGCATGATGCTGGGTGCCTCAGAAGCAGGAGCTCCACTGATGTATGTTCATGGCCCTATGATGTGGGGCATCTCCGGATTTGCTGAAGATCATGCCTCAAGTCAGCTTGCTCCTGCCTTCAGGACCATAATGGCAGCTGCTGGTGATAACAAGTTCACATGTGGTAGTACATCGGAGGGGAGACGGGTGAATGCCATAAGAAAGGAAAAAGAACACTAGGGGTTCAAAGGAAGGAGTGACCATCCATTTGGTTGGAGGTAGGGGTGTTTCTCAGAAACAGCTTCAGAAGCAGGTACTGCCAGAGAGAAAATGGTCATCCTCTGGGACATATAACATCCTCTGTTATTTTCTTCTCTCCCCACTCCACTTCCTCTGCAGTCTCCACCGAAGGGTTTCTTCCTTGGGGAGACCTTGATTTATTGCTTGGGTCAGGATAATTACTCCTTTCGTAAGCTCCCAGGCCGCACACATCTCTATACCCGATACTGCTCAGGATTGCCCACGGCTTCTTACCTGAGGGCCTGTGTGTTCCCTGGGGCCAGGAGGACACCTGGCTTGTCCTGCTCTGTACTCAGCTTCAGGAAAGGGTTGGACAGTCTGCACCAACTGAGAGATTACAATGTTCCAACCCACTGTGCCCTCAACCAGCCAGAAGAGCTCTAAACCCAAAGGCTGGAGCGGCAAGAGATCCCGTGTTTAGATGACAGGTTACCAGCAAGTGGAGCTTCCAGAGAAAAGAAAGGACTCTGCTCAAAATGAAGCCCTGGATCATTCCCAACAACAGTCTTTTAGAAAAGCAGACTCCCAGGGGCACCTGGGTGGCTCAGCTGGTTAAGCATCCGACTCTTCATTTAGGCTCAGGTCATGATCTCAGGGTCATGAGGTTGAGCCCTGCTTTGGGCTCTGTCCTTAGTCCAGAGTTTACTCGAGATTCTCCACTTCTCCCTCTCCTTCAGCCCCTCCCCAGCTCTCTCTCTCTCTCAAATAAATAACTAAATACATAAATAAAAGCTTTATTTTTTTTTTAAAGATTATTTATTTATTTGTCAAAGAGAGGAAGAGCGAGAAAGCAGGCAGAGGCAGAGGGAGAAGCAGGCTTCCTGCTGAGCAAGGAACCCGATGTGGGACTTGATCCCAGGACGCTGGGATCATGACCTGAGCCGAAGGCAGTTGCTTAACCAACTGAGCAACCCAGGTGCCCAAAATAAAAGCTTTAAAAAGAGAGAAAAAATGCAGACTCCCAGGCCCTCCCAGTCTCGCTATTTGGAATCTGCATTTTAACAACATCCCCAAGCATTTTTGGTATGTTCATGAAAACCTGGGAAAGCACCAGGAACTGCTAACAGAGAGGATGAATCTGCTGTGAAACTCTTCATGGAGTCTGCTTACCGCAGGCACAGCACACAAGGCTCAAGTTCAGGAAGGTCATGTCCGAGGAGTGTGCTAAATCCCAAGGTTAGTGTCCAGAAGTGGGAAGGTTGGAGCTGCAAGAGATATCGCTGGTGATCCCACGATGAAGATCACTCACATCCTTCTTTCCCTCTGACCTGTGCCCTGGGCCTTCGCCAGCTGGGAGTAGCCAGACATGCAAGGGTGAATCCACAGGGTCTGAAGTCCCTTTTGGGAGAATCAGAGCTGGGCCTTACCTCTGCTTGCTGTGTCTAGTGCTGTCCCGATTCTTGTGCATGAGTCCGTATCTGTGTGTGTCATGCGTCACTTGGGAGTCTGCACACAGTCTTCTTTTTTCACATGCAAAACACTTTGCAGAACATAGGTCTCTACTGCAGTCCCTCTCCACTTATGTTAGACTTAATTATTTAAATTGAGTCCATTAGTGTTTCTATATTTAACTTTTTAATTGAATGAATTATTAGTCTATTAATAAATGATAAAGTTTAACAGCTGTTAATGAGCATTCAAAATAGATAAATTACTTCACTCTGTATCACAATACCAGTATTTGCCCACGAAACAGAAAAGTTGTCTGTATAAGAAACCCTACTCTTTTGAACTGGTTCTCTTTCCTGTTAGCAAATATGAAGCAATTAATTATTATATTGTGTAAATAAGAAAGAGAGGAGGAAACAGAGATTGCTAATGTGATGTGAGCCCATTTTGTGTCTTCTCCAGCTGCCTCCTGTTCCCCACAACTGGGGGGACAAGGAATAGTCCAGGAGGGTCGCCACTGGCTCCCTGACTCCATACATGAGTCAAAAGTAAATCATCCATCACTCTCTCTTTCTCTCCAGGTGTTCCCTCCTGCCCCTGAAATGTTGCTAGTGGAGCCTCACATAGAACCAGCAAAAGTGGGGGATGGAGCGATAGCTACGCACTGACTATGAAAAGCATTCAGGAAAATGCTGTTACTTTTATTGCATAGCAAGTGTAATAGGCATGTAAATAAAAATATTTTATCCCGCATTTTGATCATTAAATTTCATTGCCGTACCCCGTGTATTTTGTTACGCATCTGGAATTGCCTTTTCAGTATGTGTGCTTCTGAGAGAGATTCTGGAACATGGTTTTAGAGCTTCCCCTCATGCAAAAAGCTAATGCAGGCACAACTTGGAGATATTATGGGTTTGGTTCCAGGCCACTGCCGTTAAAGTAAACACAATAAGGCAAGTCAAATGAATTTTTTGGTTGCCCACTGTTTATAAAAATTATGTTCACACTATACACGATATACTACAGTCTTTTACGTGTGCAATAGCATTATTTCTTTTTTTTATTATTTTTTTAAAATTTTATTTATTTATTTGTCAGAGAGAGAGTGAGTGAGAGCGAGCACAGGTAGACAGAGTGGAAGGAAGAGTCAGAGGGAGAAGCAGGCTCCCTGTGGAGCAAGGAGCCCGATGTGGGACTCGATCCCAGGACGCTGGGATCATGACCTGAGCCGAAGGCAGCTGCTTAACCAACTGAGCCACCCAGGCGTCCCAACAATAGCATTATTTCTAAAAAAAACTATGTACATACCTTCATTTAAAAATATTTTATTATTAGAAAGTGTTATCATCTGAGCTTTCAGGGAGTCATAATCTTTTTGCTAGGGGAGGGTCCTGCCTCGATGTTGTTGGCTGCTGACTAATCAGGGTGGTGGCGGCTGAGGGTTGGGGTGATTGTGGCAGTTTCTTAAAATAAGACAACAGTAAAGTTTGCCGCATCAATGAACTCTTCCTTTCACGAACGATTTCTTTATAGAATACGATGCTGTTTGATAGCTTTCTACCCACAGTAGAGCTTCCTTCAAAATTGAGGTCAACCCTCTCAAACCCCGCTGCTTTTTTATCAACTACATTTATGGAATATTCTAAATCCTTTGTTGTCATTTCAACAATCTGCACACCACTTCACCAGTAGTAGATTCCATCTCAAGAAACTACTGTATTTGCTCATTCGTAAGCAGCAATTCCTCATCAGTTCAAGTTTGATCATGAGATTGTAGCAACTCAGTCCCATCTTCAGGCTCCACTTCTGATTCTAGTTCTCTTGCTATTTCCACCACATTTGCTGGTACTTCCTCCACTCAAGTCTTGAACCCCCTTCAAGTCCTCCATGAGGACTAGGATCCACTCCTTCTGAACTCCTGTTCATGTTGGTATTTTGACCTGACCCCATGAATTACAAACGTTTCTTTTCTTTTTTAAAAGGTTTTATTTATTTATTTGGCAGAGAGAAACACAGCAAGGAAGGGAGAGGGAGAAGCAGACTTCCAGCTGAGCAGGGAGCCCGATGTGGGTCCCAAGACCCTGGGACCACGACCTGAGCAGAAGACAGATTCTTAATGACTAAGCCACCCAGATGCCCCTACAAATGTTTCTTAATGACATCTACAATGATGAGTTCTTTTCAGAAGGTTTCCAATTTACTTTGTCCAGATCCAACAGAGGAATTATTATGGCAGCTATAGCCTTATGCAGTGTATTTCTTAAATACATTTTTAAAGTTGAAATGACTACTGGACCCATGAAATGGATGCAGAATAGTTGTGTGAATAGGCATGAAAATAGAATTAATGTCATTGTCCATGTCCACCATAGCTCTTGATTCACCAGGTATGCTGTCAATGAATAGCAACATTTTGAATCTTTTTTTCTGAGCCACAACTCTCAGTGGGCTTAACATATTCAGTAAACCATGTTGTAAATAGATATGTTGTCACCTGGCCTTTATTGTCCCATTTATAGAGCATAGGTAGAGTGGGTTTAGCATAATTCTTAAGGGTCCTAGAATTTTCAGATGGTAAATGAGCATTGACTTCAACTTAAAGTCAGCAGCTGCATTAGGGCCTAACAGGAAAGTCAGCCCATCCTTGGAAGCTTTGAAACCAGGCACTAACTTCTCTCTGTGAGTGTTCTACATGTCATCTTCTTCCAATAGAAGGCTGTTTCATCCGCACTGAAAATCTGTTGTTTAGGGCTGCCCCAGTCATGGATGATCTGAACTAGATCTTCTGGAGAACTCCCTGCAGCTTCCCCACCAGCACCTGCTGCCTCCCTTTGCACTTCTGTGTTATGGAGAAGACTTCTTCCCTTAACCTTCATGAACCCACCTCTGCTAGCTTCAGACTTTTCTCCTGTGGCTTCCCCACCTGTCTCAGCCTTCCCAGAACTGAAGAGAGTTGGGGGAGGCCTTGTTCTGTATCAGGCTTTGGCTTAAAGGAATGTTGTGGCTGGTTTAGTCTTCTCTCCAGACCACTAAAATCTCCTCTGTATCAGCAATAAGGCCATTTTACTTTCTTACCATGTCTGTGTTCGCTGGAGTGGCACTTAATTTCTTTCAAGAACTTTTCCTTTGTGTTCACAACTTGGCTAACTCTTCTGTGGAAGAGGTCTAGCTTTGGGCCTGTCTTGAGTTTGGGCATGTCTTTCTCACCAAGCTTAATCATTTCTAGCTTTGATTTAAGGTGAGAAACCTAAAACTCTTCATTTCACTTGAACACTTAGAGGCCACTGCAGGGTAATTAGTTGGTCTAATTTCAATATTGTTGTGTCTCAGGGAATAGGGAGGCCCGAGGAGAAGGAGAGAGGCAGGAGAACCCTGGCTGGTGGAGCATTCAGAACACACTTAGGTGTCTGCAGTGAACATAAGAGTACAGATACCTGTTAGAGCTAGTGATTTTAATTCCTTTGGATAAATACCCAGAAGCAGGATTGCTGGATCATACGTTTGGGTTATTTTTTAGGTTTTTGAGGAAACTCTATGCCATTTTCTATAATGACTGTGCCAGTTTACATTCCCACCAATAGCGAATAAGGAATTCCTTTTCTCCACCTGGGGGAATCCCCCTTTAAAAGACTTTTCTAAAAGCCCCATAGAGTTCATTGGCCATCCCTACCTGCAAGAATGACTGAGAAATGTCAGCTTGTTTGTTTAGATAGCGTATTTTCACTCTAAATAAATTGTGATTCTGATAGAAGGGACCCTGGATAATTGTTATTGAATCTCTGTCATGTAAACAAAGGCACAGAATAACTCAGGCACCTGTCCCCGGTCCACTGATTCGGGGGGAGGTTGGTAGATGACAGGGCATTCCTTGAGGTCCTGGCTGTTTGGGCAGAAGAAAGGGACCCTTGTGCTTCATTTTCTTACTTTCTGGATGGAGTTAACCTCTGAAGGTAGGGATAGAGGTTATCGTGATGTCGTTTTAGGGTGGCTCCCTTCCCTCTCAGACTCCATACGTGTGCTCTGGTCCCCAAACAAGTTTTCCTGTTTTAATTTTTTATAAAATGTGGATGTTAATATGACTCATAAGGTCACAGGAAAGAGTAACAGAAGGAATTATTAGTATAAAACTCATAGCAAAATAATTGGCACATGGTAGATGCTCAAATATGGTAATGGCTTGTTATGAAGACGATGTATGTGTGAGTCACATACAAGTGCACTTTTATGCATGTGCACATGTCCCATACAAACACATGTGTGTGCATATGCATGTGCACATGACTGCACATGGAGGGGACAGCAGGACAGATGGAATGAGAGATGCTGGCAGGCTATGTGTACCTGTGCCTTTGGTTCCTGTGCCCTGTTCTCTGCTCTGTCACTCAGGGGGTAGAGCAGGGCGGGTGGGACAGTGATGGGCTGGCTTCTCACAGAATTGAGTTTCCATGGGAGGTGCTTTAACACTAAAAATTCCACAGTTCTAGTTTTGAGGGCAGTAGGCAGAAAGAAGCTGGGTTGCCAAGCAACCAGCCATTAACAGGAAATTAGTTGCTCATCTCCAAATGTCCTGTCCCATTTCCATTCCACTTCTCCCATTTTGCCAAACAGAAGCACACACACAGGCAGGCACATGGACATACAGACACACATGCACGCACACACATAGCACTATATCTGAGTGCCACCAGGAACTTCTAGAGAATTCGCATTGCTGTGCTCACCACCAGCTAGCAGACAGGTCAGAGAGTCCCCAGCCGCCTCTTCTACATGTCTCTGCCTCTCCTCCAGATGCTTCCTGCCCTTGCCCATCTTCTCCATCCATGTCTCAGCACTATTTATGCCCTGGGCCCTGATGTGCATGTCTGTGTGTGTTCCTTCTTTCTCCTGCTCAGACTGGGAGCTCTCCAAAGACAGGAACCATTTCCCCTCCAGCGGGCTGGAAGATCTCTACAAATGGTGGTAGCCAGTCTCTCAAATCTACCCCAGCCTGGTCTCTCATATTGCACTCAAACTCTACCCCAGACCCTACGCTCAAACCTGACTATTGGCCCACATTTCTTGCTTCAGGACCATGGGCTGCACCTGTTGTCAAAGGGAAGGGGCCATCTCAACACTGACTCAGGGTGTGTAAGTCATCAATAACCCACATGGGGGAAGCAGAGGGAGCAGAACAACCTTGCTCATCTCTCAGAGTCAACAAAGACCAGTGTCTGGGGGCTCTGGTCCAAGGCTGCTTCTGCCTCAACTCCATCCCAGCAAAGAAGGATGAAGGGGAGGGCCCTCTTAGGTCACCTGGTATTTCCTCCACTGGGGCACTTCCTTTCCTTGGACCCATCCAGCCTTGGTTGTTGTGGGGGAATGCTAGAGTCCTCACAGATACAAATCTATCTGCAGAGAAAGCTCAATACACAGGGTCACCATCCCCAGTCTGAGCCCCATTTCTTGAAATTTGACCTTGAATCCTGAGGACCATTCTCAAACTCTCTCTCCCTCCATACATCCACTGATACAGACAACTGATATTCAATTAGTAATGCCATTTGGGCCAGACACTGTGTGAAACTCTGCTGTGATCTTCCCTACCACCAGAGGAAACATATGGCCCAGGGAGAGTAGTAGACATGTCAATAATCAGGTACAGCTGTTACGTGCCCAGAGGAGTCACATGAAGGGCTAGAGAAACCCAAGAAAGTGGTGATTCAATCTGTGGAGGTTGGGTGGGGGTGGAGAGCGGAACCAAGGAGCAAGTGAACTTTCAGTTGGGCTTTGGCGTACGCGTAGAAGTGTGTCACAGAGAAATGTTTGGGAGAGTATGGGAGAGAGGGCATCCCATACAGAGGTAATAGTCTGAATACAGGGGCTGGGTATTGATAAATAATCACCTTTCAGGAATCTGGGGAGAGTTTTGCTGTTTTGGAAGTTAATGTTTAAAGAACACGGGATGGGAACAAGGAGGCTCAGTCTCCAACTCTAACCCTTGCATTCTCAGAAAATTCATGCCCCTTCTCTGGGCTTCAGCTTTCTCATCTGTGAAACAAGGGGCTTGGGTGATTTCTGAGGTTTTGTGTGCCTAGTGTTCATCTGATGAAACGGAGAAAAGGAGGTTCAGGTGGGTGTGGTCCGTGGCTGGAGCTAGTCTGCACACTAGAAGGCCTTCCTCCTCAAGTATTGACCTTCCCTTCCAATGCCTTCCTAGGGTCACCAGGCAGTGCAAACCACTCTGAGAATTGCAGTGAACTTTACAGAAAATTGCCCATTTCGAAAGATTTGATTACATTTTAAGATCAACATGGGAGGCTTTTCAGCAGGGACTGGCAGGTGTCCTGGGGTAGAAGGACAGGCTGGGAAGTGTCCTGGAGACCAACAGGTAGTTCTGAGGCCCACCTCTCTCTGAGCTGGGAGAGTAGTAATTGTTTGTTTCCCTAAAGCCCTGGCCTGGAAGGAGCATTATTAACACTCAGAAGAGGATGGTGTTCAGCCGGCTGGAGGAATGGCTTGGGTCTTCAGCCCCTCCTATGAAGCCCAGCTTCTGTATGAGCAGAGCAGGGTGCTGCCCAGACATCTCTCCTGTCTCAGCAAAGCATTCTTTCTCTTGCCTCCAGGAATGCCCCAGAAAGATGAGAAAGGTCATGTCCTTAACACAGGAGGGGGTGAGTCTGTTAGACTCTTGGAAGGTCACTATAAAGGAAAGATCAAGGAGGTGTCCAGAAGGGAGATGAGAGGGACCCCAGGACAGGCTGATGACTTGCTATTTCTTCCGGTGAGGCCTCCCCCCACCCCTCGCCCCGCCCCTGCTCCTTCCCTGGGGCTACAGGAATGCTCAGAGTTTGCACAGAGACCTTTGGGCAGCCCCTCCCACTACCAGGCAGCAGGGCTTGTGAAACGCACTGACCCCATCTCAGCCTTCCATAATCATGACTTCCAATGCCCTTCAAGGCCTCAGGGAAGGGGACACTTCTGCGGTGACAGGAGTAGGGACAGGAGAGCTTGACCTCTTCCCCCGTCCCCCCGAGGGTGGTCACTGCTTCCTGGCCTGAGGCTTTGAATCTTCTTCAAAGCGTTTTCTTTAATGTGAAAGAAATGTAATTTATTTGTCAAATCAAAGGCTCCTTAGCTGTGCAGAAGCTGCTTAGCCCAAACATCTCTGCCTTGGGCAGAGCAGGGGCCTGATGACTTGCCATGGGTATGCTTGTGCATATTTAATTTAATTTATATTTATGGAGCTCTGGACTGTCTGCCTATGTGGGGCCTGTGTGCTTGACTATCCCCTTATGTAAGCATTTCTGTCTTTAGGCAGGCATGCATATATGTATGCATGGCATATGCCTGTATGCCAATGGCCTCCAGCATCTGTGCTCACACATCTAGTGTGGGCCTGGCTGGGATTCTGGCTGGTTGGGGCCTCTATGAGGATGTCAGGGCAAGGCAGACAGAAAGCCTGTGCCAAGCACCCAGACCACACCAGGATCTTCGAGAAGCTCTTGAAGGCAGGCTATTCAGGGACTGGAGAGTAGGAAAGGCCCAGGTCTATTGGGATAAAACGTCATCATTGTTGAGGGACTTCAGGAGTCCAGGGCCTCTCTCTGCCCTCCATCTGGGCAAAGGATTTCCACCATCGTCCCTTATACCTTATCATGAACCCTGCAGGTACGTTCCAGCCTTCTTGCCCCATTGGGGCGGGGGCTGGCAGCTGGCTGGGGAGGGAGGAAAAGGATAGGGATATGGGGCGCTTCTTAGGCAGCTGGACAGAGGAGAGGCTGAGCAAAATGGGGGCCTGCACACTCCCTTTCCCAAGAGGCGTATACACAGTTGTGGGTGGAGCCCCTGGACTATATCCTCAAACCTGGGTATCCTCTAGCCTCCTGGGAGGCCTGATCTGAAGACAGATTGTGTCTAGAGGGACTGGGGATGTGCAACATGGAGATGATATGGACTGAAAGACCAGCTGTAAAGGAACAGTCTCATCGCTCAGAAGGGAGTTGCATCGTCAGTTTTTATCAGCTCCTTAAAAAGAAGAGGCAGGTTTTCTACTTGGAGCTGGCTGGGAAGCCAGGGCTTGTTGAAGGCTTCAGAGAAGGTGCCTTAATGAATTTCAAGGGAAGTATTTGGTGGCGTTGAGGAGGGGCCAACCCATCTCAGCACAGGAGGGGCAGAAGGGGATTATTTTCTGCAGAAGGTGGGGTGAGGAGGGCATCTCCCCTCTCCTGATGCCCCTCCTCACCTCCCTCCCCTCCTGAGCTTCCTCTTCCCAGGGTCCTTTGTCTCCCTGGTGTCTCTGTCCAGACTCTCCTAAGCCCAGCTGGCCAGCGTCTCCCTCCTCTTGAGGGACCACTGTATGCCTAGCTTCTCTCTGTGATGGCACCCAAACATTCCCCTGCTCCCTTCCCTGGGATGGGCCAGGAGGCACTGCCTGCTTCCTGAGGTTCCCTCCCTCCCTGCCAGCTCCCCTCTCAGCGAACCTACAAGTTTTCAGGTTTGCTTAAGAATAGTGTGTAATTAACATTCTGGGCTGGTCAGTGTGCAGGTAGCACAGGACTCTGGGAACCAAGGTGGGGGGATCACTTGCTGGCATTCCCCTTCTTTCCTTCTCTCTTCCCCCTCCACCCTGATGTGTGTGCATCCACACGTAAGCTCCTTTTCTGCATCTGTCTATTCTCCTCCTTGTTACCTCCCTCCTTTCCGTCCTGCTCTTCTGGACTCCTGCTGCCTCTCAGGCTCTCATTGTTAGTGTTTTTTCTGCTTCCTGTTTCTTGCCCTGGTGTGTCTGCCCGCCTCTTTCTCTCCAAGCGTTCTGATCTTGCTTTCGGCTCCTCTCCCTGTCTCCCTTCAGGTCTCCCTCTGTCAACCTGTCTCCATCTCTCCCCACACCGACCCCTCCCTTTCAGACTGTAAACGTTCAAATACATGAAAAAGGCCAAACCCCATGTGCCTGGCAGTAGAAAGTAACTTTGCAACCCCAGGAGCATGGCAGAGACTGTGTGGAACAAAAGGTTCCCAATTACTGCCTCTCAGTGCTTGGGTTGACTGCTCTAAAAAAAGAGGAATTCCAGGCAGGAGAGGTAGGGAGGCTTTGGTGAGGCCGTGGGGCTGGAGGTCAGGCAGCCAGAAGTGAGTGTGAAAGAGCCCTGAATATTTTCTCGGCCCCAGGATGCTCAAGGGGGATCATTTTCACCTTTTTCCTCACCTGACTCCAGATTCAGAGCCCAGGAGTTCTCTCCATCTGGGTCTCTGTTTGTGGCCACAGAGACTTTTGGTGAGGTCTCATGTTGCTGGCCACACCCATCAGGACCCCTCCACACCCATCAGGACCCCCTCCCATGCTCATCAGGATCTCCTCATGTCCACTGGGATCCCCCCATACCCATCAAGACCCACACATGCACATAGACCATCAGACTCCCCACAGCATTGCAGTCTCACAGCCCCCAGGCGACACTCCGTGATGGATGAGTGTCAGGGAAGTCACCCCAGAGGCTCCAAATTCCCTTCTTATCTCATTGAGGATCTGTCTCCCAGGAGCTAAGAAAAACCATGCTTTACTCATTTCTATTCCTTCCTGCATTTTCATCTTATGGGGAGGAGATGGCAGGAAGGGGGTTTCCAAAAGGAAGACCTCACCTTTTCATATTTACAGGGACCATGTGAGGTTTAGGAAGAAGCTGGCATGGATTCTTCAGTGCGACCTGTGGCTCTCCCTTGTGACTTTGGGCAAGTTTTGTCATCTTGCAGAATCTCGGTATTTTTAGGTGTGAAATGTGGTCTTAACTGGATCCGTCTTACAAGATAATCATAATAGTGTCTATCTGAGAGAGAGGTAACGCCCATCCCAAGGGGCCAGTTGTTAGGAACAGGTGCAGTTGGAGATCTGCCAGACCACACACACAGTGACCATTGGGAGCAACAAGTAACATAACTTGCACAACAGTTTTGCAGTGTCACACTTGAGTCCATCTAGGAGGTTCAAGTGGCTTCCGGCAGGTACCTGTGGCTTATTTACATCCATGTCTGAATGAAAGGCAGACTTGGGGCAGCCAGCGTGTGTAGCAGGTGCTATTGGTACCCACCTGCATCGCCTCAGCCCTTCACATCTCCCTGCACCGGCCCAAACACCACGCAGCAACGGCAGTGACAGCCTGAGGGCCTCTGTACAGTCTGCTGGGGTGGGGCAGACATGCTGGAAATTGTGGCCCCCCGGAGCAGCCCTCCACAGCTGCCAAAGCTGGTGGATACATACCTCAGCTCCCCCACCCCCAGGGAGGTAATCTTGGAGGCTTGATGCCACTGTGTTACGTGAGGTCTCCTGCGGGATGGAACTCCAGCTTCCACCGCGTTAACCCGCTTAATGGCACATCCCTTGGGCGTTCCTCACCTTCTCTGTCCCTTTTTCTCCCAATTAGCTACTTGTATCACACCCTTGCTTCTACAGAAAACCAAACCAAGATGGAGGGTACTGCGCTAAGATTTTGGGTCTCAGGGCCTTGGGCTCTCTTTCCAGCATTGATGTCACTTAGCTGAGGGTTCTTGCCTCTCCACCAATTTTGATCTTCGTTTTCTCATCTAAGAAATGGGGCTACTAAAAATTCTTTTCTGCCCACCCAGCGGCTCATGAATTGATGTAACGAAGAAAAAAATGGAAGAAAGGAAGAAAAAAAAATGTAAACCATAAAGCAGCATAAGGGGTTCCTGTCGTCATTAGTGTTTTATCTTTCCGTGCAAGCTCAGCATCAAAAGTCTTTAAGAGCGGAGGGCTCTGGGCAGTCTTCCCCGGCACAGGATTTGCTGAGCCCGTCCGCGGGCCCCTTTTCATCCCGTGTGTACCTTCCGCACTATGATCCCACATGCTCTTCACCTGCTTCCCTCACTTTGAAGTATTTAAAGCAGCTTTGGAATTCCTTACCAGAGGCCTTGTCACATTATTTTCTTGGACATTTGACTCTAAGTTTGCCTCTGACCTTTCCCTGTGATAAATAATTAACAATTAAACTGTAAACATATGAATAGATTCTATACACATAACCCAGCCTCCTCCTTTGCTTGGCCTCTTTTCTCTTGACTAGTTAGCCATGCCGAGGTGTTTTTTTTTTTTTTTTTTTTATTCCTTTCCAGAAGCTAGTCTTTTTGATCCTCGGCACACATTTTTCCTGGCTTTCAATGAGGATTTTCTTTATTTTTTTTTTCAACAGTCTATGCTTTTCTTATGCTTTAAATGTTTTCAACTTTCTTTTAACCATTCCTTTTGACTTTTCCCCTTTAACACATGCTCTCATTTTCCCAATTCCCTTCTACAAGAAATGAGCAGTAGCATAATGGGTATCCCCCCCACCCCTGGTTCTCTCAGCAGGGGGTTGAACTTCGAGGTGCTGGGGTCTGAAGGAGGCAGAGCTTCACCCACAAATGCTTTCTGCCCAGTCCTTACCCTTCTGTCCAAAAGAGCCCTGCCCCCTCCCGACACTGAACGCAGCAAGCCCAGTGCCTGTATGTGACGAGCGCCCCTAATCTCTATCACCACTGGGGACTTGCTTCACGATGCCACTTTATCACTCGCACCAGCTGCCTGCACTAGCCTCCCCTCGCCCTTAATTAATTATACCCCGTGCTGTAAGAAGCCATCTCCCTCCCAATGACAGCCTTCAAGCCCTGTCAGATGAAGAAGCAAAACCCTTTAATCTTACCTGATGGCTCCTCTCCTTCCTTATCATTTCCCCCCTTCCTGCCAGAGTTTGCCAACCCCGGCCCCTCTGTAGGTCTGCTTGCATTTCTGGTACAAAGCCGTTTCATGGGACCTGGATCCTGCAGTGAAGTCAAACCCCAGGAAGCAGGTTGTGGGGCTCACTGCACAGGGCAGGGAGAAGAGGCAGTGTGTTTTAGTTGGGAGGGCACAGAAGCCTGCGTCAGGAGGCCTGGGGATGGCACACATGAGCCATCTTTCGGTTGGGGGAGTGGTGGTCCCCAGAGATCAGAAATAGGCTTTTGGTAGTTGTGGTGAGCTAAGGAGAATGTACCCAGGTTGTGCTATTGTGTTACACACAATGAGAGGCTCTGCAAACGGAAGCACAGACAGTAATGGGTTCTGCAAACCATGATACAGACAGTGATGCCAACGGTGATAAAGCTCGGCGAAGAGTAGCACAGAATGATCAGCTGTGCTTTCATGGTGCCCAGGGCGCAGACACCATAACCCTCACTGTGGTGGGCTCTAAAGATGGCCTCAGGCAACAAGGGGCACTACACACAATGGAACCAACAGTGCCAAGCTCTGCAGACGCTGTAGCTGTCCCCATGAAGACTCTGCAAACAGGGACCTTGGCATGGAGGAGCACTGCACACAATACCTATGACAGTGACAGGATCTGGACATCCACAGAAACTCTGACATCAACACTAACAGGCTCAACAAACAGGAGGAATGGGCTCTGCCTACAGCAGGTCACCAAGAGAGACAATGGCAGATCCTTGCAGACATCTACACAAGCAGGGCTGACCTCTCACAACCACACCGAGCCCTGCAAATAAAACCAAACTCCACAAATGACAAACAGTGCCACGCTCTCTAAATGGTGGCCCCGGCAGCGACAAGCTTTGCAAACAGCTCCAAGCTCTGTAAATAATGACACACGGTGCCCAACTCTGCAAACAGCCAGAGGAGCGCTGCAGCCGGGGTGCAGTCAACAAACTGGGGAGGGGGGGTCACAGCTGGTTATTTCAGACACGTGTTCCGAGGGCCACCATCCACCATCACCTCCTTCAGCATTCCCCGTCGGCTGCTTTCGCTGTTTCCACAGGTTCAAGGCTTCTTCAGTTTAAAAATCCATCACAGGGGCCGGCTCTCACATTGTGCCCTCCACTCAGGCCCTCCCTGAGGCTCTCCCCTCCTGAGTTTTGTGGCTGAGCTGCCCACTGCTCCTCAGACTGTCCTTGCCCATGATGACTGGTTTGTAGGATCTGCCGCCATTGCCTGGAAGCAGGACAGGGAGGGGAACGATGACCCACAGGGCATGGTGAGCAGGTGCACATATTCTCTACTTCACTGTAATCCCGTGAGGAGTGGGACATAAGGACCCAGAAGCACACAGCGCCCCCTCCCCCAATTGCCAGGGTGAAAGTTCCGCCACCTGGGCCCCACATTGGGATTTGTGTCTATCCCACTCAAAAGCTGGTGAGTCACTATAATGCATGACACAGGAAAGCAGGGAGGTGTACAGACTCTGGACGAAACCTGCTTAAATCCTGGCTCCATGGTCTATGGGAAATTATTTAACTTCTCTGTTCTTTGGTTTCCTTATCCAAAAAGTGGGGGTCATCATCATCCTTACCCCAGAGCCTTTTGTTGGGGGGAGAATGACGGGAGTTAATACATGTAGCCTGTCCAGAAGAGTTTTTCCAGAAACACATAACCTCTCAGCCCTGATCTGCTTTCATGTCCCCAATCTCCCCCTGGTCCCCGGACTTAATGCCACACCCATCCCTGTTCTTGGTCAAATGTACAGCACACCTCCCTCTCTTTGGAGCCCTGAAACACACTGTCCCTTCTGTCTGGAGCGGGCTTTCCCATGTCCACCTGGCTCACCTCCTCAGGTCTCTGCTCGAACATCACCCCTTCCCTGTCAAAAATCAGACCCTCCCTAACTCCCATTCTCCCATGTCCAGCTTTATTTTTCTCTGGCATTCATCACTGCCCAATGCCCACCATTATGTAAGCCCCTGGGGGCATGAGGCTCAGGGGTGGGTTGCAGTAAACAGGACAGATGCATGGGAACCTCACCCTTGGAGGTGAACAGACATAGGGGCTGAAAGGGACAAAACCAAAAGTGTCCAGGAGAAAGCCACAGCCCCATTGCTGTGAGCACTGACAGAGCATGGTCAGATTATTACTTTTCAGCTCACCTGTCTACCTGTGACACAGTCCTTCCTGCTGCCTGCCAGATAGGGCTTGAGCTGATACAGAGGAGGAGGCAAAGGAAAAAGAAAAAACAGGTAGAAGGGAGATGGAACATGCATGTGTGGCCCTCCTGCTCCGAGGCTGGAAACTGACTGCTACCCTTCCGGAAAGCTCCCTCCAGCCCAGGGGACTGCAGGCCCCTCCCCGACTTCCAGTGCTTCAGATGTGCAGAAACCCATCTCAAAGGCCCTGAGTGGAGATGTCCGGACAACAGAGAGCAAGGATGCTGCCAACCCCTTGGACGCTGTAAGCAGGTAATCTCCTTCGGCACATTCGTCATTGAAGGCCTGGGCGCTCCTCCAGGCCTACAGTTGATATCCTGGGTCTCTAAGTGTGTCACCTGCACATAAAACACGTTAACCTTTTAGGCATCTTGATGGCTGTGTGAAAATCACAGTGTGCTGTATCACCTAGCCCTGTTATTTTCGGAGGCTCCTCGAGTCTGGGTTGGTAGGGGCGCCTCCCCTCCCTTGCAGGTCCAGCCTCTTCCCGTCATTGGTCCCTGCTCTCCAGCCGGCAAACCCTGGGTATCCTCCGCAGGCATGAGTGGTGCTGCTTTCACCTGCTCAGACTTTTCAGAGCTTCTTGGAAAGAATCAAAGCCTTCCTGCAAAAACTAATGGAGATAGGTTTTAGACTCTGACAGAGCATTTTAAACCAATGAATAAGCAAAAACCAGGATGTGGGAACAAGTGAGAAGAAGCAAGAGATGAACACCAAAGCTTCCGCCGAACCGTGTGGGGAACAGAAGAATGAGGGGCTGAGCAGACCATCACTGCAGGGAGAGACCCATATGGCCACTGGTCGCACTGGTTAAGGGTATTACGACATCATCCATGAGGAGGCCAATTCATTCATTCACTCGCTTGCCCATTCCTTCCTTCCTTCATTCATTCAATAAATAGCTGCCGAACACCTGCTGTATGCTGAGAATTGGCAGCAAGGTTTATGGGGCAAGCAAAACAGATGAGAGGCTCGCAATTTAGGGGACTGATTTCAGAAGACCCTGTGTTTCCTTCCAAATCTATATTCTTTGCAGATATCCACCTGAAACTACACACTGTCAGGGTATACATGGGCATCAGTTCAGTATGTGCACGTGGCCAGTGCCAATTACACACCCCTGTGTGCTGTTTCCTTTACAGAGTTTTTGGTCGACTTCACTAAGTCTTGAGTTAGAGAGACTTTAGCTCCGCTTGTACACATACACCTGAAATGAGCAGATGGGCATGACTATCAGTCTGTCATGACTAGGACTCTGACATCCAAAATGACCACGTCAGGGAAAGATCCTTGACCCAAACTTGCCAACAAACACACACATTCACACACAGAG